>NC_060122.1:668190255-668493285 GCF_021461395.2 Schistocerca americana
CTGAAGAAGTTGGCTCATTTGGGCTGCTGATTTCTTTGGTATGTATTTCGTTCACTTCTGTTGTTAGTCACTTAATTTCCCTTGCTTCTTTCGTGTGATGACATTATTTTGTCAGCACCTTCTTCACTGACAGATTGTTTGAAAATTATACAAATATTTGGTTTTTCGTGAAATGTAGTGTAATCAGCTCATTATAGTGTTTTCAGCATATTCTTCCCACTATTTGGCAGTTGCTTGTCCCACTTAGAATAATAAAAAGATGAAGGTCGTACTTGTGGCAACAGGCGAAAATGACAAACAAACGCAGTAGGCCTACAGAACGATAAACGAGCTGTCGATCGTTTTTGCAAGTAGAGGTACATGTCTGTGCTTCTGACATGTGAATCTGTGTGTTTATATTCTTTTGATATGAACGTGGTAAGCTGCAATTCTGTCCAATGTCACAAGTGTTTCTTCACGAATGTGTTGTAGCTTGCCACTCTATTCATGATTTTTGTCCGTGCTGGCGCTTATTTTAGAATCATTTTTAGAAACATATATGCCTTCTGATACCACACAAACCCTTGGAGGCAAGAAAATAACTCAAATAATGCGGAAATTACGTAGGAAATGGATGTAAACAAACATTATGCTTACGACGCGTCTGACGTTCACCTTACCTACCGCTTGGAGCGCTAGTGTCGCTCCATCTGTCAAACGGCAACAACTTTTACAGCAGTGTCGCGACTGTTATATTAGACTGTGGTAACATTGAATGTAAAGAAAATAAACGCCATGAATTACAGCTTGAGAAGAGAAAATGTCACTCTTAAATTAAATGTAGGTGATATTTGGGTAGACTGTGTAAGGAACATAAAGTTCTCAGATGGACTGGTGTGAGCATATAAAGATACTTGCAAATAGAATGTCATCAGCATGTTATGTCTTTAGAGGTATGTCATCTGAGTGTAACAGCCAGTGTCTTTTAATTACATGTTGTTCATATGTACACTCAGTTCTTAGATATGGAATTCTTTTGTGGAACAAATGCACAAAATATGAACAAAGTTTTCAAGCTTGATATCAGAATTCGAAGCAGTACTGTATAAAATTATAGTGGTAACTTCAAATTTCGGTGTGAATTTATGCTGTCATGGTTGTGTAATTCCCGACCACCTGCAGGTGTGCTAAGTGTATTTTTTAAAACAGTGTAGAATTCCCAAGTTGATTCTCTCTGCTATACCAGGAAGAAGAAGGAGGGGAAAGGGCCTTCTGCATGACAGGACAGTAACAACAACAACTTCACGTTTATTTAAACAAATGCCACTGCAACTTTCTGCTGAAAGACTCAGTCCAGTGGGGTGTATTAAGAAGCACTCAACGTGACACACTGCAGCCATCAACACATGGATAGGGGCACTTTGTAAACACATCGCTTACACCACGGTCCATTTCATAGGAGTTTCCATGTTTAGATGTGGCAGGTTGCAGAAACTTCCATAGGCCACTGCTGTGCACTGCCCACGCTGGCAGCTGCACGAATATTCCACAGCAGCCACACGCTGGTCATATCAAATGCTCAGAGGTGAGAGAGATGGTCACCAAGCGGTCAACCGATCAATTTACGTAGGGGAATAATCGTTCAGTGCAAACATTTGTCGTTCTGAATCTTCTCCCGCAACGCAAATGTCCTCTTCCGTCGCCACTCACCCAACATACTGATCACATACTTCGCTCGTCAGTCATCCAGAGAGTGCTGCTGCCGGGATTTCCGCCCAGGAACATCGGAAAGAGCCGAAAGATCAGCGCATTCTCTGTAACTAATTTGTAGATTCTGGTCAACCGAACCCTTACACCCACTTGTGACACCAGTCGCGATCCACTGCAAGATAAGCAGGTATGCGTTGCGTTGAATGTATAGTTCTAATTGCAATTCCACGCTGACATAGCCTCTCCCCAGTTTATCCAATACGAGACAGGGATATTGTTGACCATATACCTGGAATTTCACACCGAAAGTGTAGATTTCTCCTGTTTATACGAGATATTTTCGAAGGTAGAAAAAATTGGGGCACACTTGCGTTTTCACATCGCCAAAGTATAGTTATTTATTATGAAAATCCTGTAACATTATGGCAAAGGCTACATTTCTTTTAAGTATTCTCTCATCAGGTAAAAATATCTGTTTTAGTCAACTTAATATCTGTTACATCCTGCATCATACGACTAAATAAAACTCATTTTTGACTCATGACATAGTGCTAAGATCAACCTCTGTCACAGGATGCTTCCTTGCTTTCGAACTCTCTTAAAGTAACCAAATGCTTCGTTACACATGAAGTCTCTTAAGCTAACAGCACAGAGAAGTTGTAAACATCATATTTATACTGGTATCACTATAAATTCGGTAATATAGCTGATTTTATTACGATGGTATTGTCTCCCTGTGTAGTTAGGAGATTGAAATCTCGTTAAGAGATCTCATTCCAACGAAGAAAAGCCTGATTACCGCTCCAACTCCTGAATCATATCTGTGGTACTCTAGCTCTTGCTTCTACCCACCTGGAGGCACATCATTGATATCAAATTGGAAGGCTAACTAATTAAGTTAATCATGAGAGTCACATTACATAGGGAGTATTTTTTTTCCAGCTATCGGATTACACTCGCCAAGTAGCTCAGGTGGGGATCCCTGGGCTTCCATTCCGAGGAACATTATTGAGAACCGCCATCTGAAGCTGACCACAGACGGCTTCTACCACTGCCAACATACATTCTGCATAAGGACCACAAGATAAGATACAAGAAATTAGTCCTCATAAGGAGGCACATAGGCAGTCTTTCTGCCTCACTCCATTTGCGAGTGGAACAGGAAAGGGAATGACTAGTAGTGGTACAGGGTGCCCTCCGCCACACACCGTACAATGGCTTGTGCAGTAAGCACATATAATTTTAGTCTTCCTATTAAGAGGTCAAGCCATCCATTTATATGCACACAAAACTCATGGAAGTATGTTGTCTCTTATTTATCGAGAAAACAAAAGATGATACATCTGCTGTTGATTGTCTCTCGGTAAAAATTTTCGAATTAGCCCCTAATTTACTCACTGTAGTTACTTTGCGAGATGTGTGTGATTTGTTGTAATATGTTTGCCCATAACACTTAGAAGAGGCGGTATAGTGCTCACCTCTCCACTCCCCTTTCATCAGAGTATCGTTTACCTGCTGTATTCTCACGAACCTTCCAGTCTTCGATGTATAGCATTTGAATCCACAAGATTTCCACAAGTAATAGATGTCCCCAGCCAAGTCACAGACCACTGCTAATTCTCTCAAACCCCCCATCACATACCAACATCACTGTTCCTTTAGTTACAAGGCCTCCTAGTCCTCCTCCCATCACTGACTATGTAGAGGACTATCACAACGAGAAAAATAGCACACTAGCTCACAGGAGAAACTTCACAACCATCCAAAGTGTACACGAACTGCACAAAGAAATTCAGAAGCATGATGCATAAAATTCATTGTTACCGAACGACAGCCTATAAATATCACCCACAACATGTCCTGACCTCGTTTATTGTATTCCTATGATTATTACAGTAGAAATACGTGAGAGTAATGGTGTCAGAGATTTCACTGACACTCTAGTCTCTCTCTCTCTCTCTCTCTCTCTCTCTCTCTCTGTCTCTCTCACTCACACATAGTTATTTTTATAACAGCCAATGGAGTAAAACTATGAACTATATAAATTCCACTAACGTCAGCTGGTAGAGAACTCGTTATGATATTACTGTGTCCCCCTCTTCTGATATATTGGAAACAAATACGTCTGCACACTGACAAAGAGCATATGTGGTGACACTATTAAATGTACCCGCATTAGTCTATTGGAGCAGGTGGCCAGAGATCGAAGTCTCTTGGACAGACATGTGTAAAGCTTCATCATGCATACTGTAGGAGGAACATATCCACAGACTATCAATCACAAGAAAGTTTACTTTCATGAGCAGTTTGATACAGTGCTTTTTTGCTGTAACATACCCAAGCAGTGTATGACTGCAGCTTTGTACACCGCTATTCATTTTGTTTTACCACTATGACTTTTAGTTGTTTGTCAAGTGCTAAACTGGCTTAACACGTTTCGGCCCATCAGCTCTCACAGAAAGCTGGACCTCCCATGGTGTAAGTTAATCTGCTCCCACAGTGCACAGTATGGTTGAAATAAAAGATAGAGATGGTGTTTCGTGTTGACAAAAATATGGACGGCATCGCAATGTGTGGAAACTGGAAGAGTTTGCAGCATTGTGGAGCATCACCAAACAGCTCTCTGAAGGCGTGACCTCTGCATTTAAGCTCATGTTTCACACTGATCAGGTAGCAGATGCTACCATGTTCCTTTTTGAAGAGATGAAGGGCATTGTTTCCTCATATTGGTGGTGCATACCACACCTGGCTATGTGATCACTGTTTCGGTGTTCTAGGTGATGGTCATTATGACTGCCAAATCTTTCAACACTACGTCTTTCATTTTTATGGTTTACAATGCATACCTGCATGTGGAACAAAGGAGTAATCTGTAGGTCATAAACATATAGAGGAAGGATAATATGGACCATTAGTTGTCAATCGCACCAGAGGAGGAATTAAATGAATTTAATACACCTAGGCGAGCATCTAAGTACCCTCATTCGCCCAAATTTTTGCCGTATTTACGTAACTTTTACGTATTTTCCACCAATTTTCATAATTTTACCAGGTTTCCTGTAATTTTAACATATTTCACTCAATGACTCGATTTTCAAACCATCATTCTCAATGACTTGTCATGTCAAAAAATTGTCTCATCGAGTTGATCTCGTGACGCTATCAGCCTACAAAACTGTAATACGATTCTCAATTTCTGTACCATTGCTAACACACCCTCCTACATTACTTTGCGAGGGCTATATACACTTGGACATATTGCGAACCCTGCTATACTGCCTACACCACATAACACAAATACTGTTTCTTAGTGTATGAAATAGCCATCAGCAGACAGGAAGTGCAAAAGCTATGTTCCTTAGCCGAAACACTTTATAAATTCAGTAAGATTTTATTACGATTGGCCATCTCTCCCCATGTGGACGGGAGTTACAAAGTATTCTCACATTCGTGGATCCTGAGCAAAACTCTAGATGAGATCCTTATGCATCTTTTAACTGTTCCTCCGTCTTTAATCAACACTCCCTACAACATTGTCGCGTATTTAATTTGGAACTGCCTAGAAGTAGGAGCGAACTTATGCCCACTACATTCGACACCTTGTTAAGGAACAGAATAAGCTGAGTTCCATGTAATCAATACATTTCGACATTTTCGTTTCAGAAAGAGCATAACATATGTTACAAACTTGCACAACCGACTGACCCCTGTGAAATAGAGCGGCATTCTCATTCCCATACCATAACTACCATCCTACAAAGACTGTTCTGTACCAATCTTACTCAAGTCGCCCATCCAGTTACACACGACCCTTCTAGATGCATGCATGCTGAGGAGGTTAACACTCCTTACTGTTGTTTAACAGATAAGAGCCTGATAATTTGAGAGTGTTGTAGTGATGCATCAGACGGTGAAGAAGAAATGTATAATTTGTCCATGATGCAGCTTCAGACAGAAGGAGTTTGAAACATCTTACGTAAATCACTAGTGCAACCAATTCGTATGTGTTGTAGTATTTCGATTCCATACCAAGAGGGTACTTGAATGAGAGAAAAGACTGCAGAACATAAACACACACTCCTAAGTCTGCAGAGTTCTGCACTTAAATATGTTATAAAGTTAAAGCAGTGTGTCCCCGACATATTAGTCATGTGGAATGAAACACTGTTAATACTCAAAAGCAAGAAATATATTTCCAACACCTAACATACATTCACCCTGCAATTTCATTGTCTGTCTATCGCTCTAAGTCACACACAGAACACTCAGTTGTATACAGGTCGAACGCAGGTTATACCACCCGACTTACACACTCCCAAGAGAACAACAGGAAAAATGGTTAAATACGCAACAAATGATCTGCCGCAACACCTCCCTCTCCTTCTACCTTTAAATCATACCTTGTTACAAACCCTCTCAACCGATTATTTCATTTACTTTGTATCATACTTTAACGCAGATCCATGTCAATTTAGAGGCAGATGGTTCTCTTTTCCAGGAAAGCATCAACGGCAGCAGTCAACTTGTATTTATCCCTATTACCTCAATAGGCACACAGCAGAATCTTGTTAAAAGCCATGCAGCAGCTGATCTGTAAAGTATTTGTTAGCTGACACCACATGGTTGTGATTGGTAGAGAGTACAGAGAAGCACATTGTAAATGCTGTTTGTTAGAGTTTAAAACACGTAAACAGTCTTGCACAAGGTCAAACACATGATCCAATATACAGGGTGTTACAAAAAGGTACGGCCAAACTTTCAGGAAACGTTCCTCACACACAAAGAAAGAAAATATGTTATGTGGACACGTGTCCGGAAACGCTTACTTTCCATGTTACAGCTCATTTTATTACTTCTCTTCAAATCACATTAATCATGGAATGGAAACACACAGCAACAGAACGTACCAGCGTCACTTCAAACACTTTGTTACAGGAAATGTTCAAAATGTCCTCCGTTAGCGAGGATACATGCATCCACCCTCCGTCGCATGGAGTTCCTGATGCGCTGATGCAGCCATGGAGAATGGCGTATTGTACCACAGCCGTCCACAATATGAGCACGAAGAGTCTCTACATTTGGTACCGGGGTTGCGTAGACAATAGCTTTCAAATGCCCCCATAAATGAAAGTCAAAAGGGTTGAGCTCAGGAGAGCGTGGAGGCCATGGATTTGGTCCGCCTCTACCAATCCATCGGTCACCGAATCTGTTGTTGAGAAGCGTACGAACACTTCGACTGAAATGTGCAGGAGCTCCATCGTGCATGAACCCAATGTTGTGTCGTACTTGTAAAGGCACATGTTCTAGCAGCACAGGTAGAGTATCCCGTATGAAATCATGATAACGTGCTCCATTGAGCGTAGGTGGAAGAACATGGGGCCCAATCAAGACATCACCAACAATGTCTGCCCAAATGTTCACAGAAAATCTGTGTTGATGACGTGATTGCACAATTGCGTGCGGATTCTCGTCATGCCACACATGTTGATTGTGAAAATTTACAATTTGATCACGTTGGAATGAAGCCTCATCCGTAAAGAGAACATTTGCACTGAAATGAGGATTGACACATTGTTGGATGAACCATTCGCAGAAGTGTACCCGTGGAGGCCAATCAGCTGCTGATAGTGCCTGCACACGGTGTAAATGGTACGGAAACAACTGTTCTCCCGTAGCACTCTCCATACAGTGACGCGGTCAACGTTACCTTCTACAGCAGCAACTTCTCTGACGCTGACATTAGGGTTCTCGTCAACTGCACGAAGAATTGCCTCGTCCATTGCAGGTGTCCTCGTCATGTCCATGGAGCATGCCAAATTCAGGTACCATATATGATCACTGTTTCGATACCCTGGGTGATGATCGTTATGACTGCCAAATCTTCGACACTGGGTCTTTCATTTTTATGCCTTACAATGCATAACCACATGTGGAACAAGGGAGTATGCTGCAGAACATAAAGTCATAGAGCACGAATAGTATGGACCATCTGTTATCAATTGCACCGGTGGAGGAACGGAATAATTTTCATACACCCATGCGATCATTTAAGTACCCTCATTCCTCCAGATTTTTTGTCGTATTTTCATCCATTTTACGTATTTTCCATCTATTTTCGTAATTTTACCATGTTTTCCCTAATTTCAAAGCGTGTTATTCATTTATTCGAGATCCAAACCACCACTCTCGACAAGTTGTCACGTCAATATAACGTCTCATCGCATAGATCTTGTGATGCTATCAGCCAATGTCATTGCTGCACGGTTCTCATCAATTTCTTTATCATTGCTAAAGCAGCCCCTCCGTTACTTTGTGAGTGTCATATGTATGTGGACATATTGCGCACTGTTTGTGTAGGAAATAGAAATCAGCAGAAAGTAGATGCAAAAACTACGGTCCTTAGCGGAAATACTTTATAAGTTCGGTTCGATTTTATTATGATTTGCCGACTCCCCTCATGACGATGGGAGTCACAAAGTATTCTCACATTTGTATGAAGATGTCGGAGATGTCGGAGATTCAAAGATCTCCTACCTTTATTTCGAAACGAGCTACTCCTTCACTGAACCTATCGGCTAAGGACCCTGAGCAAAACTCTGCAACTCCTCTCTCTATGCATCTCGTAACTCTTCCTTTGTCTTTAACCAACCCTACCTGTAATATTGTCTCCGATGTAATTTGGAACTGACCAGAAGTAGGAGGGTACTACATCCGCTATATTCGATATCTCATGAAAGAACAGAACGAACTGAGTTCTATGTAATCAATACACTTCGATATTTTGCTTTCGCAAAGAGTATAACATGTGTTCCAAACTTGTACTCAGCGACGCTTGTGATACAGGCCGGTATTCCAATACTGTAACTGCCGTTCTGCGAAGACTGTTCTGTACCAATCTTACTCACATCACCTGTCCAATTACACACGATCTGTCTACATGCTCGCGTGCTAAGGAGTTTAGCAGTCATTATTGGTGTACAGTACATACATTTGAGAGTATTGTGATTGTATAACAGAAATTAACAACAACAAGAAGAAGCATATGATTTATGCGTAATGGAGCTCCAGAAGGTAGGAGTTTGAAAGTTTTGCGTAAATCCCTTGTGCTATCAATTGTATAGATTTGTTGTAGTGTTTCGATTCCATACCAAGAAGATACTGGGAAGAGAGAAATTATTGTAGAACGTAAACACACACTCTTGAGGCTACACAGTTATGCACTTAAACATGCTATAATGTTAAGGTAGTGTGGTTTTCCAATACATTAGTCAATGGAATGAAATGCTGTTAATACCCCAATGCAGGAATTGTATTTCCAACACCTGACATACATTCACTCTGCAGTATTTCTAACCCATTCGCAAACTACTACACCAAAGGAAAAAGAAGAGCATAGATTCTTTGAAATACATGGCACTATATAACTTTCTGATCAATTTAAAACATAACTAACTAACTAACTGAACACGACACAGTATCTTACACACACACACACACACACACACACACACACACACACACAACATCTGACAAGCAAATGCGTAAACAGACATTGCAGTACCTCACAAACCTCTGTCACTAACTTAGAATCACTGCAGTTATGAAACTGAAACCTCGATTTAAGTCTGAGAAGTGGCTGGGAAATGGAATACTTCCCATACATTTTCGTTCGTCTAGAGGACGGTGCCGAAATAGATTTTCCATCACTTTCATGGACATAATTCATCACACATACGCTGGAAGTCCTCTGCTGACTGTGGTATTGAAGAGGTTTGCTGTTAATGATCGCAGGTAGACATGGCTCTAAGTCACACACAGAACGTGCAGTTGTATACGAGTCGAACGCAGGTTACACCAAACAACTGATACACTCCGAGAGAACAACGGAAAAAATGGTTAAATGTGTGATAGATGACCTGCTGCAATATATCCCTCTCCATAGAATGCATCATCATTCTACCATTAAATCATACCTCGCTACAACCCCTCTCAACCGATTACTCCATCTACCTTTATCATTTAACGTAAATCCATATCAGTGTAGAGGCACATGTTTTTCTTTCCCAGTAAGGCATGAAAGACACCGGTCAACTTGTGCATATCCCTAATACCTCAACAGACAGAGAACAGAATGCTGTTCAAATGGTTCAAATGGCTCTAAGCACTAAGGGATTCAACACCTGAGGTCATCAGTCCCCTAGACTTAGAACTACTTAAACCTAACTAACCTACGGACATCACACACATCCCTGACCGAGGCAGGATTCTAACCTGCGATCGTAGCAGCAGCGCGGTTCCGGACTGAAGCATCTAGAACCGTTCGGCCACAACGGCCGGCCCAGAATTCTGTTCTGTAAGGTATTTGTTGGCTGACACTGGATGACGTTGATTGGTACAGAGAAGCACATTGTAATTATTGTTTGTTATAATTTAAAACACGTGGACAGTCTTGCACAGGGTCAAACACGCCATCATGACATCAATTATCGCCAAGTATTCTAAAATTGCTTATAAGCGTAGTACAGTTTGCAACACTTAGTGCAAATGCGCTATTTTTCTGTGTGTGTGTGTGTGTGTGTGTGTGTGCGTGTGTGTGTGTGTGTGTGTGTGTGTGTGTGTCTACTTTAGAATACATGACAAGTGATGTCATGGTCCTATAAGCAGAAGTGGCATACAATAGCTAAAATTACGAAAATTGAGAGAAAATACGTATAAATTGAGAGATAATACGCTAAAATGCGGGGAAGTTGAGGGAGAATGATGGGGTGCTTACACGTTTGCTTGGTGCAGGAAAATTCTTCTACGTGGGAACGAGTATGTGACAGCATGAGGAATTCGAGAAAAAGTTGACACTGAAGCACCAGGAACCAGGGAGACAGTTATTCTTCGTAGACAGCGATGAGACGACTGGAATAACATAGATGAACAGCAAACGTGTAGTAATGAATTTATATATGTGGGATCACAATCCTAAGTGTGACCCCAAAGTAATCGGCAACCACTTCATGGATTTTTATAAAGTGTCCTTAGCTAAAGAGCATTGTATCACTAGCCTGGGGACTGCAATATACAACTATACAGGGTGTTACAAAAAGGTACGGCCAAAGTTTCAGGAAACGTTCCTCACACACAAAGAAAGAAAATATGTTATGTGGACACGTGTCCGGAAACGCTTACTTTCCATGTTACAGCTCATTTTATTACTTCTCTTCAAATTATATTAATCATGGAATGGAAACACACAGCAACAGAACGTACCAGAGTCACTTCGAACACTTTGTTACAGGAAATGATCAAAATGTCCTCCGTTAGCGAAGATACATGCATCCACCCTCCGTCGCATGGAATCCCTGATGCGCTGATGCAGCCCTGGAGAATGGCGTATTGTATCACAGCCGTCCACAATATGAGCACGAAGAGTCTCTACATTTGGTACTGGGGTTGCGAAGACAAGAGCTTTCAAATGCCCCCATAAATGAAAGTCAAAAGGGTTGAGCTCAGGAGAGCGTGGAGGCCATGGATTTGGTCCGTCTCTACCAATCCATCGGTCACCGAATCTGTTGTTGAGAAGCGTGCGAATACTTCGACTGAAATGTGCAGGAGCTCCATCGTGCATGAACCCAATGTTGTGTCGTACTTGTAAAGGCACATGTTCTAGCAGCACAGGTAGAGTACCCCGTGTGAAATCATGATAACGTGCTCCATTGAGCGTAGGTGGAAGAACATGGGGCACAATCAAGACATCACTAACAATGCCTGCCAAAATGTTCACAGAAAATCTGTGTTGATGACGTGATTGCACAATTGCGTGCGGATTCTCGTCATCCCACACATGTGGATTGTGGAAATTTACAATTTGATCACGTTGGTATGAAGCCTCATCCGTAAAGAGAACATTTGCACTGAAATGAGGATTGACACATTGTTGGATGAACCATTCGCAGAAGTGTACCCGTGGAGGCCAATCAGCTGCTGATAGTGCCTGCACACGGTGTACATGGTACGGAAACAACTGGTTCTCCCGTAGCACTCTCCATACAGTGACGTGGTCAACGTTACCTTCTACAGCAGCAACTACTCTGGCGCTGACATTAGGGTTCTCGTCAACTGCACGAAGAATTGTCTCGTCCATTGCAGGTGTCCTCATCGTTCTAGGTCTTCCCCAGTCGCGAGTCATAGGCTGGAATGTTCCGTGCTCCCTAAGACGCCGATCAATTGCTTCGAACGTCTTCCTGTCGGGACACCTTCGTTCTGGAAATCTGTCTCGATACAAACGTACCGCGCCACGGCTATTGCTCCGTACTAATCCACACATCAAATGGGCATCTGCCAACTCCGGATTTGTAAACATTGCACTGACTGCAAAACCAGGTTCATGATGAACACTAACCTGTTGATGCTACGTACTGATGCGCTTGATGCTAGTACTGTAGAGCAATGAGTCGCATGTCAACACAAGCACCGAAGTCAACATTACCTTCCTTCAATTGGGCCAATTGGCGGTGAATCGAGGAACTACAGTACATACTGACGCCGGCCGCTGTGGTCTAGCGGTTCTAGGCGCTCAGTCCGGAACCGCGCGACTGCTACGGTCGCAGGTTCGAATCCTGCCTCGGGCATGGATGTGTGTGATGTCCTTAGGTTAGTTAGGTTTAAGTAGTTCTAAGTTCTAGGGGACTGATGACCACAGCAGTTAAGTCCCATAGTGCTCAGAGCCATTTTTTGAACATACTGACGAAACTAAAATGAGCTCTAACATGGAAATTAAGCGTTTCCGGACACATGTCCACGTAACATCTTTTCTTTATTTGTGTGTGAGGAATGTTTCCTGAAAGTTTGGCCGTACCTTTTTGTAACACCCTGTATATTTGTATATCATACATATTAAAAAACGTGCCTAGTTCCGTCCGAACGTTTATAAAAGTATTGTGTAAAAATTTTAAGTAAATTGGTCAAGCCCTGTTCGAGATTTTTTGCTAACAACATTTCCCCTTTAGAGGGAGAGGGAGGAAGAGAGAGAGAGAGAGAGAGAGAGAGAGAGGGGGAGAGAGAGAGAGAATGAATTTAAAATGTGCAATCTATGTCTTTCCGAACGATTCTAAGAGAATCATGTAAAAATTTGAAGTAAATCGGTCAAGAACTTTACGGGGTTTTGGTAACATCTTTACACACCGACTTGTCTTTATACAGCAGTATAGATTACTATATTAGAATGCTGCATTAATTATAGTACATTCGAAAAGCGTAATTTTAAAACGTTACGTGGAAGTACTATTCGGTAGAGGAGAAGGAGTTTCGCAATGGATTTTTTAAAATTCAATCTTTGGCTCCATAAGATTATCCATAAGACATTTAATATGCTGTGGCGGATTGTTGGACCGTTGGGTGCCCACATGTCCAATTCCCTTCTGTACTAATGTTAATCTTCAAAGTAACATTATTCCTAGTATTATATTCATTATTTTACTTTATTTTAACGCAATCAGGCCCAACTCACCACGCGTAGCTACGGGTTTCCTTCTCCATTGTCCTCTACCCGTCGCTGCCATCCGTCATCCGTCCACATCTATCGCACGTTGTTGCAGGTCTTCAGTGAGAAAAGAGAAATGCTGATAATGGTGAAGAACATTAATAAATAAACACTTGTTCTTGAAACTTTGTAAGTACCCTTTTGCGAGATAGTGGGCACCCATCTTCAGCATTTCCGTGACACACACCCTATTTTAAACAAACTTATGACCATTCTTTGCACATAAATCCTATAAAACCTATTTAATGGAATCCATAACATCAACACTGTACGGTAGATCCCACAAGTGATTTGTGAACAGCAGAACTGCATTTCCCAGTGTCATACCAGTTAAAAGAAGTCTGCAGCGTGGTTTACCTGCGATGGAGTGTATGAGAGCATTCCAGTTCATGTCCTTACACATTGTTGTTTGATGTCGAGGAGGCACAGTGGCACCTGTCTGCTTTCGCTTTCGCCTGATGTATCCTCACAGAGTGAACACGGCATAACATGGACGTCTCCGTCCATATAGTAATGGTTGCTGTTCGAGCTAAGATTGCGCCATCTCTCAAGAGTATTAATCACTTAGTTTTGATACACTGCTCCACATATCGTCCGAATTTACATTCGTTAAAACCACTTTTTTAAATATTGGTAGTTTCACAGACGCCAGAATATTAGTGAAATGCCCCAAAATGGGCATACATACTTTTTATGATCCGTTATCAGTGAATCGATTCCAAAGAAGAACTTTCATTTTCATTTTAAAGTTGGTCTGAAAATTTACAGACATTTGAATCGTAAAATTCTTATACGTCTGTATATTATACGTTTGTGAAACGCAGTACCTCTTTGCTATTACCTATTAGTATTTATAAAAGATTTTTACCAATGAAAATGATCGGTAAATCATAAAGAGATATAATTCTTAGCTGCGTTGGGTTCATTCTACATTATTAACACTGACTCTTCTATCATTCTTCAGATAAGGCACACACAAGGCACTGCACTAATTCAATTGAAAAGAGCTATCAGTATATTAATCAAAATATTTTCTCTTTCTAAATCAGGCCCAGGAGCTCATGCAACTAAGACATTCTGCTACTTCAGCTATGTGAGGTACCGAACCTACATAACGACATTGTTTGACTAACAAAAGAAATAGTGTAATTATAGTTCCTACTTCTAGTAATTATTTCAGAGTCGAACATCATACCCCACTTGAACTGGTTTTTATGAAATATACTGAAACGTTGCAGTAGTTAGAGTAGTTAGCTCATTTTTCTTCAACATTTTGCATCGAATAAACGAACATCTATGTGTGATGAGAACTTGTGCAACGTAGTGTTGTGTTTGCGTTGTTAACGATGATTACGAAAGTTTTAGAAAATGAAAGAGTTACAAATAGGGCCACTGAGTTAAATCCGCATCTACACGTGTTGTCAGTAAGCCGCATAACGGTCTCTGCTGGAGGATACATAATCGACGACAATGTCAGATGTGTTTACTCCTAGGGGCACTAAAAAACACGGAAATATTCTGCAGTTCCAGTAACAAGATGAAAGACAAATAAAATAAAATAGTGCGCAATACCATGCAGTGAACTACTTTTCTCATTTATGCGCTGTGTTATAAAAACCATATACGGTGCTTACCATATTCCTTTCCCGGTAAGACGGTCTTCCTGTTCGTGGTGAAAGTATAACAATTCCCATACCCTGAGTGAACGCTCCGAGCGAAGTACCTAGAAAAGGAAAAAAAATACAGAAAATGTTGGTGCTTTTGGTGTACAGTGCAACTAGATATGTAAGTTGCTGGCTTGCGGGAGAGAGTGTTCGAGAAAAGAACGTCCTCAATAGGTACCAGCAACTGCAGAATGAATCACATAGGTATAATCTTCACTTAAATATAGCCTCAAGATTATCCATACATACCTTCTGAACAATACTTTTAGGCTGAGTAGACAGAAACTAGCTCCAATGACAAACATCGAACACTTTTTCAGGGTCGTTAGCTTAAAATTGTGATGCTGTAGTATTTATTTCATATTTCACTGTGAACCAGCTTTAGGCTGTCTGGGTCATTATCAGACAACCTAAGACTGAACAGACAGCCTATACAGAATCAGTGAGACTACTACGTATGCAAGATTATTTCCAAAGAAATGTGACCATTTTACTTCAATATAGCTATGCGAAAAAGACACAAAATGTCATGGGATGGTGATTGAATCTCTTTTAACTTTAGGTTCCTCCTATATACAATTTAATGCAAGCCTGCGAGAAAGTTGCAAGCATAATTGGGGCGCTGTGTCGTATGTGGTTGGAAAGCCGTCCTAGAATATAACTCGACATGTTCAGAGCGTTATTAAGAACAAAAATCGACTACGGTTCTTTTATGCAGCGCAATGCAGTTGAAGCAAGTCGAATAAATTGCAGTACAGGTGCAACAGGATATGCTTATGAGTAACGACACAATCTCCTACGAACACTCTCACAATAGAAGCGTGCGATACCCCACTTCATCCGTGATTACTCCGCTATAACGTAATACCCGGTGATCAAAGAGTCAGTATAAATTTGAAAACTTAATAAACCACGGAATAATGTAGACAGAGAGGTAAAAATTGACACACATGCTTGGAATGACATGGGGTTCTATTAGAACCAAAACAAAAAAAAACAAAGTATTGCTAGACGCGTGAAAGATCTCTTACGCGCGTCGTTTGGTGATGATCGTGTGCTCAGCCGCCACTTTCGTCATGCTTGGCCTCCCAGGTCCCCAGACCTCAGTCCGTGCGATTATTGGCTTTGGGGTTAACTGAAGTCGCAAGTGTATCGTGATCGACCGACATCGCTAGGGATGCTGAAAGACAACATCCGACCGCAATGCCTCACCATAACTCCGGACAAGCTTTACAGTGCTGTTCACATCATTCCTCGACTACAGCTATTGTTGAGGAATGATGGTGCACGTATTGAGCATTTCCTGTAAAGAACATCATCTTTGCTTTGTCTTACTTTGTTATGCTAATTATTGCTATTCTGATCAGATGAAGCGCCATCTGTCGGACATTTTTTGAACGTTTGTATTTTTTTGGTTCTAATAAAACACCATGTCTTTACAAGCATGTGTGTCAATTTGTACCTCTCTATCTACATTATTCCGTGATTTATTCAGTTTTCAAATTCATACTGACTTTTTGATCATCCGGTACTTACTTACAAGTCTGACTATTAGTCCAGAGGAGGCTACTGACAATACATTTACTCAAAATGTTGAGTGAATGACCAGATTATTTCTTCATCTACACTGGTGGCTCCAAGCGAACCTTAAACGATTACGTAGGACGCGAATTCAACTGACCACAGTCGTCAGCGTATATCAGTTACCTGAATTTTTACTACGGAATCAATCGCTAACCTAGAAGAATTAACGTACTCTACGCAGTTAACTGAAAACAAAATTTTGACAGTCACTGATTCTGTGACTGTTTTAAAGACAATAACAACAAGAGACTGGAGAGCATCTTCGAATAATTATGCCATCAACATAATAGAACAGTTCATTCAATATAACAGAAAAGGGAAACTCATACAGATGATGTGGGTGAGAGTACACTGCCAAGTCAGATATACGTATACGGAAAAAGTGGATGTGCTCGCGAAAATAGTAAAAATAATAACTAGGATGGATTGCAATATAAACTTACCACAGACAGAATTTTAGAACATTCTCAAATGCAACATAAATTTCCTTTGGCAAGAAGACAGTCAGTTAAAAGACAGTCACTATCCAGCAGTTCAAGACAACGTCCCACTAAAACTTTGGTACCATAAAACCACTTGCAGCTGCGGAACCATCTATAGTTCAATATGGATGAGGCTAAGTCATGGGGATTTTCCAAGTCATCTGTACCATCTTGGTTATCGCGGGACATCTTGTTGAGAGTGCGCAAAAAAAAGTAATTAATCACGTGAACCGCTTCCTTTTATGTTTGCTCTCTAATAAGAATTCAGCGAGAAGAAGTAACGAAGGATCTGTTATAGAAAAACGTCTCTTCTGATTAGGAATAGTTGCCATTTAAAATCTAGTGATAAAATACCTAAAAAAGTAATTTTAGAACAAATATAATACGAATTAATGAAAAATTTAGTTTGTAATGCTTATGACATGTGAGTAATAATTGTTCTGTTACTGTCGTAAAACTTCAATAGACACACTCATTGGTACTGTATGACCTGTCCAGCATCTTAATTAAACATGATAGTATTAGTGTGTATTTAATGTAAATGTGTATTTTGAACACTGATGTACGGCGAAAAGGCCGAGGACCAATAAAAATAATGATAATACATAGAAAAAACAAATTTTCAATGCTTCAATTTTATATGGGTAAAAAACAATAAATATTCTGCAATGATGTGCTGAATGTTTTGGACCTTAAATAATTGAGTATAAATCTCTAAAACAAGTTACACAGATAATGGTTAAGGTGTCACATACACAAACAAACTGAAAACTATCGTTAAGCATGTTGATAAGCGTATTGAAGTAGACACAAACAGGTATGAGCGAACAACGCTTACATTACATTCGAAGTATGAAAATATACATTGCAAAACAGTACACCAAGAGTACTGCCACAGACTACTGTGTTATATGGACAAAATTACTGATGATAGTGATTAATAGTCACTTGGTGGGTTTAGAAATTTATACTCACATTTCCAGAGTCCACAACATTCAGTATATCATTCAAGAATATTTATTCCTGTATCCGTTTAAAATTGAAGATAATAAATTTGTGGTTCTCGTGTAGATAGTTGTAAAAGTCGTAAAATGATCACATACCTTTGGAAATAATAATTTTTGCTGTACAACATTGATGCTATGTATTGCAGTTTTTAGTTGTCTATGTTCCTCCAAATGCCGTTGGAGTATTCCATAAATGTAAACAATATTAACTTCCTTGTTATTAACTGCCACTGGCTTAAAGCGTGAGAAATGTAACGCTTCTGTCCAAATTACCGACTGCGTTACAGTGGAGGTCGTTTTGTGAACCCAGAGCCATCCCACACTAACAGCCTAGTTGGTGGGCCTGTATGATAACGATGGGGAATGCGGTATAATAATGTTCGTTCTCCTCGGAGTCTCCACAGACGGATAGGTCCCTCGCAATGCTCTGATCAGAACCTGGTCTATTCCGAAAAGACGAAGTGGAGCCTGTCCTGTGTCCGTTGTTTTGTTGGACGCACCATTGTCGGCGTCTCACTCGCTAATGTCGTGACAAAGGAAGTCACAACAATCTTTGTACTGACAGCCGATGATTTCCCGACACGTCACACTGTCCATGTGGATACTTGTGTTGCTGTGAACAAGTCCATTTCCTGATTGAAGGTACGTGATGTTGTATATCTTACACTACCGAATGGACAGTGCATCTCTCCTCTGAGGCGCTATTCGCATGGGGACATTGAGAATCTGCATCGAGTTCAGTAAGGTTCTCCTGAACCTATCTATTTCATATCTGCATGACAGTCGTTCATCAATGTAACGAAAAATCGCAGTCTCTTCTTACATGAGACGTAACACGATCTTCATACAAATATCCAACATTCGAACACGATTTCTGAATTAGATACCCTCTGGACGATCTTTCATTACGTAGAGAATGTAGGTGGGTTTAGTTGTACCTATTTTGTGCGGTTGTGTTGAAATTCTGATACTTTGTATGTACAGCTATGTAACACGCCTTATATAACATGACATTTGGTGCTTACAGCAATCATGGTACTGAAATTTTAAGGGTCAGCAGTTTCTGTTCTTGTACTACGTCTGTAAGCTGTGACGATCGCAACACTCACTGGCTCTCGCTGAGACAGGACGTTCCACTGAACTGGCATGAGACGACGAGCTGCTGGAAGCTGTCCCCCATGAGTGCGCGCTGCTCTTTACTGAAAGACAGATAGGCCGCTAGGAAGTCCATCCGACGGTTGAAGGCGCTCTCCTCGCTGTCTGCCTCTTCCTGTTGTGTGAAGGATGAACAGAACAATGGAAATGCTTCAGAATTATCGTGCTGTATCTGGACAAATTTATATGAACATTCACCAAACACGGCGAGTGACAATCAAAACAGACTGAATATGATTGGGAACTGATGCACGTAAAACTTAAATCATGATCAACGGTATTTCCTACAATATCTCACTATGAAAATATGGCTATTCATTCAAAGACGCCGGAGGAAGATAATGGATCCTTATTTGTTTCTTCAATACACTCTAGAATGGCTAGATAACACCGAAATTGTGCAGCTGTAGAGATGTAACGAGACGTGTTACTTGATACACATGCTGATGACACCAAAGTAATACAGGGTGTCCGAAAAGTCTTTCCCTGATTACATAAATTGATAACTCAGGCTAGAAGTAAGATACAAATATGAAATTGGTGTCTAATTGTTTACAGACTATCAAAGTTTTTTTCACACATCAGTAAACTTCCACATGAGCACCCTTGGTAGCACGTAGCACATCTAAACGATATTCAATTTCCGTCCACACATTAGCCAACATCACTGGAGGGATCGATTCAACGACTGTGGTTATCCGTTGCCGCAGGGTTTCAAGATCTGGTACACGTGTTGAAACGTCCCCTTAGAAAAATAATTGAATTACTGTGCTGAAAAACCTCTTACAAACAGCTGAGCAAAACTGAACGTACTCAGACATTTCGCTCTTTACCTATTCTGATCAACACTAAACTGACAATATTTTCTTAGCGCAACACAATCTGACTTTCAATAATCCCTACAAAAGAATGGCCCCGACTAACATTAACCTATACGTTTCACAAATCACTTACCTCACAAAAATCTTCGTTACTCGAACTACTGCAATACAGCGAGCGCCACTACTGCTAGCTAAATAAAAGATTCTAACTACTGAAGGCACTAACTACTGATAGGCATACTTAGCAAATGAAAGATTTTGATAGAGAACAAACAATGTATTTACCCCAATATCCCTACAAAAGAATGGCCCTGACTAACATTAACCTATACCTTTCACAAATCACTTACCTCACAAAAATCTTCGTTACTCGAACTACTGCAATACAGCGAGCGCCCCTACTGCTAGCTAAATAAAAGATTCTAACTACTGAAGGCACTAACTACTGATAGGCATAGTTAGCAAATGAAAGATTTTGATAGAGAACAAACAATGTATTTACCTCAATAGTGTTCAAAAGTCATAATATATACAGCAGTTCATTACATCCATTCTTACAAATGTACTGTTTCAGATGGACACACGTCCAGATCATCCGTTCTCAAAAATCCGACATCTCACTTCCCCACATCCACCACTGCTGGCGGCTCACTCCAACTGCGCAACGCTACGCGCTGTTAACAGCCAACTGCCCAGCACTACAATAGCGACTATTGCAACAGTGCTGACCAGCCTCAGACTGCACACAGCACAGTCAGTGATTTTCATATAGAGCGCTACATGGCGTTATCAATATAAAAACCTAAACAGCCTACTTACAGGGTTCGGTAGACTTCGTCCTTGACATAACCCCATAAAAAGAAGTCTAATGGAGTTATGTCAGGAGAATGTGGAGCGTGGAGGCCAAACTGTTGGACCATCACGACCAATCCATCGCCCAGGAAAAGTCATATCGAGATAGGCACGGACGTCCAAACCCCAATGAGGCGGTGCACCGTCTTGCTGAAACAAGACATCGGGGTGATACTGAAGCAGCTGAGGAGTAGCATACAGTTGCAACATGTCCAGATACACTGCAGATATGATGGTAGCCTCAGCGAAGAAGAATGGCCCAATAATTCGATCGTGCAATAGCGCGCACCAAACATTCACCTTTAGACTGCCTCTGGTGCACTCCATGACCTCGCCAGGGGGTTGTGAACCCCAAATGTGCACATTATGGCGATTCACTACTCCATTGACAAAAAAGGTCGCTTCGTCGGAAAAGGCAATTCGTCTGAGATAACCATCATCATCCTCAATACGTGGTAGCATTTCGACTGCAAAGTCATAAGTCATATCGACGTGTACTGTCATTGGGCAACAAGGCCTGAACGATTTGCACTTTGTATGCACGAAACAATAAACGTTTGTGTAAAATGTCATGGAGAGAGCTTTTTGGCATCTGTAATTCACGTGAGGCCCTGCGCACCGATTTCTTCGGACTTCGCAGAAAAGACTGCCTTACAGCTTCCACCCTGTCTGCTGAGGTTCTTGGTCGACCAGACCTCGGAAGGTCAGCAACCGATCCTATGTTCCTGAACCTCTCATACCAGGCTTTAATGCTCTTGACATCAGGTGGATTCCTTCCAAATGTTCTCTGGAAGTGTCTCTGCACTGTGGTTGGTGATAGTGTCTCATGGTTCCAAGGGACACACTGTGCCTTCTCCTGATTGGTTAACATGGCTTCTTGGGCACTGAACCTCATCCACTACTTACGTACTGCGACCTAAAACAGAAAAAAAACTTTGATAGTTGTAAACAATTCGACACGAGCTTGGTGGCCAGAGTGGCCGAGCGGTTCTAGGCGCTCAAATCTGGAACCGCGCGACCGCTACGGTCGCAGGTTCGAATCCTGCTCGGGCATGGATGTGTGTGATGTCCTTAGGTTAGTTAGGTTTAAGTAGTTCTAAGTTCTAGGGGACTAATGACCTCAGATGTTAAGTCCCATAGTGCTCAGATCCATTTGAACCTTTTTTTTTTTTTTTTTTTTTTTGATTTGACACAAGTTTCATATTTGTATCTTACTTCTAGCCTGAGTTATCAATTTATGTAATCAGGGAAAGACTTTTCGGACACCCTGTACATCGTCAGCTGCGTGCCCAAGGGCATTATCGTCTTTGACAATGCTATATCGTGCTGGAAAAAACACCTGTGTCATTTTATGATCAAAGTCACCTAAATAGCTTCATAATTTTTATCAGCTAGCGTGTTGAAAGGTCGCACCACGTTATTGACTAATGAGAGGAGCACATAACGACATAGGATGTGTGTTATGCCTTCTGAGTTCCGTGAATCAGTAGCAGAGGCGATGTGAAGTCATAGCCAATGGCTCCTCGCACAATGACGTTAAGGATAGCACTATAGAATCTCATTAAAATATTGGTGGAATTTGTCCCCTTCCATCGATGCCATCAAACTCGTAGATGACGATCATCCTAGGTAGGGCAGAACCGAAATTTCATCGCCGTAAATGATACGGCACTACCCGTTATCAGGCTATACTTTCCACGTACAGCCCTCTACTCTTCAGGCAGCTGTCTATGCTGTGTTGTTAACATGACTCTCTAATTGGACAGATCCTGCTCAGTAGCCCCATTTCTTCTAGTTTCCAACCAGTGGTGCGAAATGAGTCCATTACTTGTGCCCGGATGACAGGTGTAGATGTGAAGAGGTTACGATATGTTTGGTGCACCGTAGGGCTATTCTCCATTGGTTTTATCGGATTTGGTCGACCAGAACCTGGACGACACTTGGTGCTTGAAGTTTCCTGTCAATAACTGCACACTGAAATAGGAACGCTCGTACGGTAATCCATGCTTACTTATAAAACCGATATCGCTGCTTTTTCAAAGTTCTTGTCGCACCTGATGGCAACAAATACGAAATGAGGATCTTCATTTGGAAAGCAGACTACAGGTTTGGGATGCCAGCTGAAATCACTGTTTAACCGTGTTCTATAAGCAGTTCGTAAATGCATGAGCCGAAATAGTCTACGTTGTGGCCGAGTGGTTCTAGGCCCTTCAGTCTGGAACCGCGCGACCGCTACGGTCGCAGTTTCAAATCCTGCCTCGGGCATGGATGTGTGTGATGTCCTTAGGTTAGTTAGGTTTAAGTACTTCTAAGTTCTAGGGGACTGACGACCTCAGATGTTAAGTCCCATAGCGCTCAGAGCCATTTGAACCATTCGAAATGGTCTAGTCGGCTCAGTCAGTTGACGGCTTGAAGTCTAGACTGACACCAAACAGCACTAGTGGACACTAAAGGACAAAGTCCATCAATGTTTTAATGAGACACTCTAGTGTTATCCCCAGCATCATTGTGCGAGAGGCCTTCGGCTAGGACTTCACGTCGTCTCTGCTACCGATTCAAGGTACTCAGAAGACATAGCAGACATCCTGTAGCGTTGTGTGTTCCTCTCATGAGACAGTAACCTTGTACCATCTTTGAAAGAGCTATCTTTTGAGATCTGCGAAACAATTTAGGTGACCCTGATCATACAATGAAACAGGTATTTTTTTCTTTGTTTTCCCAGCACGAGGATACATTCTCTAAGACGATAATGCTCTTGGTCACACAGATTATGCGCTAATGAACGACAGCTAACAGTCCCGTCCACTCACTGGGGTGCAGTTATTAGTTCGTCACATAGTGCACACAAAATACAAGGGTGCTCTGCCGCACGCTCATATTTGCACGTTATTACAGCAGATTGGCTTACATGGTGCTTTGATTTCCACCTAACCACTCCTCGCTAAAACAAACCGAAATTAATAAGACTAATAACAATTTATGATAGTTGTTGTGCAGTCTGGTGACACCTATCTTCCAATCCTCACTGGTCTTCAGAGTCGTAACTGTTCCGTTATGAGAAAAAGTCCCAGCTCTTTTACTGTATGGATCTCTCGCCACAGGGTCAACGAAATCTACTGATTGTGCAGTATTCTACCCATGGTATTATTTCTTAGTATTCAGATTCAGCTATCGGGAGAAAAACCAGCTCTTATGTGGCATTAATGATACGTCCGGACTGCATTGCCAACTTCGCTAATAAACGGTAGTGTATTAGTGGTTGTCCGGGAAATAGCTGCTTCGAATCATAAAGATCTTTCGGCACTGTTTAGCTAACATGTGGAGGAAAGTAAATGGTGAACATTTCCTCACCACCAGAATGTGCGCTAGCTCCCCATGTGCTATGTTGAATCCATATTTCCCCGCATTGTCTCACAGAGTGAGGATACGTAACGTGATACGGTAATTCATCTTTAGAACCAATGAGACATGCTAAAAAGGGAGAGGGAGGATGGAGAGATGAGAGTGAAGTGTAGAGGGAGGCAAGACAGAAGTAGGCCAAATTCTACAGTAGATTTCAGCCTCTCGTTTCCTTTTATAGTATAGTCACCAAAACATTACAAATTCAACACAGAATAACGGATGCAATCACAGACAAAGTGAGGAAAGCTTTAGCTTAGTGCAGTCGCATTCGGGAAGAGAAGGGTTCGGTCTCCTTCCAGTCACGCTACATATGTGTTTCTCTGGTATCGTTAAATCAGTTGATTACCCATTCTTCGCCATCAGAACATGCCCTCCATCCTCCATCTACCTCATCATCGACGCGAAGTTAAGTCCTAATATAGGACTTCAGGTCGATTAAGTAGCTCTGCAGCACAGTAGTAGCCACTCACACGCTGTGTTCCGTTTCGTTTCGTTGTGCTACGTTTGAAATGTCTCTGACGGAATTCACAAATTTAGCTGTTCCTTCCGAAGATTAAACTAGTAGGACAGTAGCTGTAACTGCCAATTCTGGCTAAGGGCTAAAGCAACAGAGAAAATGCACTGCACACGCCACCGTCCTTGGGAACAGTGCCAGTGAATACCGAACATGTCGAGCAGAGCCCACTGCCAAACGCAACTGTCTGTGGAGTGCGACTCCACATAAGCCGAAATTCACTGCTTGGATTGTGTTGGGACCACATCAAGCAAACAAATGCCGCTTTTTTAGACAAGAATCACATTTGTAGCTGACTGTCAGAGTTCCCACTCACATGCCCTTGATAAAAAGTAGGAATACGTGTTTAGTTAGTTAGGTATTTTCATGCTCACGTCTTACGTATCTGATGACTCGCTTTGATGCTATATGTCATATGATTTACAAACGAAATACATTTTATTAGCGAAAAGAAAGATCCATCTCCGTATTCCCATCGTTCAGTAAATCTCAGCAGTAGATTTACTCCATTAAGGTTGACCATTGATGAGACTAAATTCAGTCGTGATGGAATCAGAAACTCCTGAATCTATCGCCTGTGGTCAAAACAACAGTTGCATCACTGCTGTGTCGAGTCTCAGTTTCTCAGACCCATAGCAAAAATGATCCAGAAAACTATCGTTCAGTTTCTTTGACATCCATCTCTCGTAGAATCTTAGAAACAACCCAACATTCCATTAATTAAAACTTACGGCCTGAATTGCCGTGGTCCATATATAAAACTTCTTCTCCTTCCTGACGTTTCGTTGCCTACAGCGGGCAACATCTTCTGAGGTGAGTCGGCGCCTTTTTTTAATTAATGAAAACGCCGGCCGTGAAAGCTTACATGTTGTAATGAACTCAACATTCCCTTTTCTCACATGTAGCCAGGATCTAGCGACAATCACCAGCTGCCTCATTGTTAGTGCGGTAAGTGGGCCATTGTTGGTAGTACCGGCTGTATAGCGTTGACTTCAGCTGAAGTGCCCACGCTCTCTTGTGACTCCTCCAGGCGCGCAGATAGTAGATCTACACTGAAGAGCCAAAGAAACTGGTACATCCGCCTAATATCGTGTAGGGCCCCCGAGCACGCAGAAGTGACGCAACACGACGTGGCATGGACTCGACTAATGTTTGAAGTAGCGGTGGAGGGAACTGACACCATGAATCCTGCAGGGCCGTCCATAAATCCGTAGGAGTACGACGGGACCTCTTCTGAACAGCATGTTGCAAGGCATCCCAGATATGCTCAATAATGTTCATGTCTGGGGAATATGGTGGCTAGGGAAGTGTTTAAATGCAGAAAGTGTTCCTGGAACCATTCTGTAGCAATGCTGCTCGTGTGGTATGTCACGTTGTCCTGCTGGAATTGACCAGGTCTTTCGGGATGCTCAGTGGGCATGAATGGATGCAGGTGATCAGACAGGATGCTTACGTATACGTCACCTCTCAGAGTCGTATCTAGACGCATCAGAGGTCCTATACCACGCCAATTTCACACACCACAAACCATTACAGAACCTCCACCAGCTTGAACAGTGCCTTGCTGACATGCAGGGTCCATGGATTCACGAGTTGTCTCAAAACTGGTACACGTCCATCCGCTAGATACAATCTGAAACGAGACTCGTCCGACCAGGCAACATGTTTCCAGTCATCAACAGTCCAATGTCGGTGTTGACGTTCCCAGGTGAGGTGTAAAGCTTCGTGTCGTGCCTACGGTTCTGAAAGCCCATATCGATGGCGTTTCGTTGAATGGTTTGCATGCTGACACTTGTTGATGGCCCAGCATTGAAATCTGCAGCAGTTTGCGAAGAGTTGCACTTCTGTCACGTTGAACGACTCTCTTCAGTCGTCGTTGGTCCCGTTCTTCCAGGATCTTTTCCGGCACCAGCGATGTCGGAGATTTTGTGTTTTACGAGTTCCCTGATATTCACGGTACTCGTGAAATGATCGTATGGGAAAATCCCCACTTCATCGATTCCCGGAGATCTTGCGTCCCATCGCTCATATGCTAATTATAACACCACATTCAAGCTCACTTAAATCTTGATAACCTGCCATTGTAGCAGGAGTAACCGATCCAACAAATGCGTCAGACACTTGTCTTATATAGGCGTTGCCAACCACACCGCCGTATTGTGCCTGTTTACACAGCTCTGTATTTCAGTTTTCATACCAGTTTCTTTGGCGCTTCAGTGTATGATGAGGTGGTGACTTCTCGAGATGTGCATATATTAGACCAATGATAAGGTGTGCTCCATGACAGACTGCCAGTAAGTGTAAGTAGCAGCACAGGGTTTGTACGAGATGACCTCGACCTTGATAGATGATGTAAGAACACCCTTTCCCTCCCTTCCCCTCACGTGTGGCGAGGACATCAAACCAAGGCAGGCACAAGATGACTGCGACCTAGATAAGACCCCCTCCCATCCCTTCACCTGTGCCAAGAGGAATCAATTTACCTTCCCTTCCCACTACTTAATATAAATTCAACTGTCATTTGTGTTCTTTTCGCCATAGTGAAAGGAGCATGTTTGTTTGACGGTAATTCTTATAAACAGTAATAATAATTTAGTATCAGGTACATTATTAACAATAATGTTTCTCAGCCCCCTCCCCCCCTCCTCCTTTTATTATTAGAGCCTTATCTTTCGAGGTATATAAACCGTAGAGAGAAATAGAACATTAGCAGCAAAGCTATCCTAATTAGAAAGCAGCGGTAAATATTACCACAGTTACCGAGGTAAGACACAATGTACCACAGTGCATTTGTCTAGGGATTAACATCTGTTGGTGAGTTGATGTCTGCAGTCTGATAAAAGAGTAATATACATTTGGCAGTGGTATCTTCTTCCATTTCTAAAATCCGGTATGTACTCCAGAAAAATGAAATGTTAAAAACATAGTAGCGCCGCCAGCAAAGTCCTCCCACACACTAAGTACTTGAAAATCGAAATAATTTCCAGAAGCATAGATAAACAAGAAATACAGTGTGATATCTTAACAAATCAGAATTAAACAATTTCCAGAAACGCACCAAATACTCATTTGTTAGGTTATCTCTGCATTATTAGTTTTTAACGGCAAGAGATCGCATTGTTCGTGCAAGAAAGTAGTCGCAGAGACATCCATCGCAGGAGTGACCACATATTCATTGAACAACATCTACATCTACATCTACATTTACATTGATACTCCGCAAGCCACCCAACGGTGTGTGGCGGAGGGCACTTTACGTGCCACTGTCATTACCTCCCTTTCCTGTTCCAGTCGCGTATGGTTCGCGGGAAGAACGACTGTCTGAAAGCCTCCGTGCGCGCTCTATCTCTCTAATTTTACATTCGTGATCTCCTCGGGAAGTATAATTAGGGGGAAGCAATATATTCGATACCTCATCCAGAAACGCACCCTCTCGAAACCTGGCGAGCAAGCTACACCGCGATGCAGAGCGCCTCTCTTGCAGAGTCTGCCACTTGAGTTTATTAAACATCTCCGTAACGCTATCACGGTTACCAAATAACCCAGTGACGAAACGCGTCGCTCTTCTTTGGATCTTCTCTATCTCCTCCGTCAACCCGACCTGGTACGGATCCCACACTGATGAGCAATACTCAAGTATAGGTCGAACGAGTGTTTTGTAAGCCACCTCCTTTGTTGATGGACTACATTTTCTAAGCACTCTCCCAATGAATCTCAACCTGGTACCCGCCTTACCAACAATTAATTTTATATGATCATTCCACTTCAAATCGTTCCGTACGCATACTCCCAGATATTTTACAGAAGTAACTGCTACCAGTGTTTGTTCCGCTATCATATAATCATACAATAAAGGATCCTTCTTTCTATGTATTCGCAATACATTACATTTGTCTATGTTAAGGGTCAGTTGCCACTCCCTGCACCAAGTGCCTATCCGCTGCAGATCTTCCTGTATTTCGCTACAATTTTCTAATGCTGCAACTTCTCTGTATACTACAGCATCATCCGCGAAAAGCCGCATGGAACTTCCGACACTATCTACTAAGTCATTTATATATATTGTGAAAAGCAATGGTCCCATAACACTCCCCTGTGGCACGCCAGAGGTTACTTTAACGTCTGTAGACGTCTCTCCATTGAGAACAACATGCTGTGTTCTGTTTGCTAAAAACTCTTCAATCCAGCCACACAGCTGGTCTGATATTCCGTAGGCTCTTACTTTGTTTATCAGGCGACAGTGCGGAACTGTATCGAACGCCTTCCGGAAGTCAAGAAAAATAGCATCTACCTGGGAGCCTGTATCTAATATTTTCTGGGTCTCATGAACAAATAAGGCGAGTTGGGTCTCACACGATCGCTGTTTCCGGAATCCATGTTGATTCCTACATAGTAGATTCTGGGTTTCCAGAAATGACATGATACGCGAGCAAAAAACATGTTCTAAAATTCTACAAGAGATCGACGTAAGAGATATAGGTCTATAGTTTTGCGCATCTGCTCGACGACCCTTCTTGAAGACTGGGACTATCTGTGCTCTTTTCCAATCATTTGGAACCCTCCGTTCCTCTAGAGACTTGCGGTACACGGCTGTTAGAAGGGGGGCAAGTTCTTTCGCGTACTCTGTGTAGAATCGAATTGGTATCCCGTCAGGTCCAGTGGACTTTCCTCTATTGAGTGATTCCAGTTGCTTTTCTATTCCTTGGACACTTATTTCGATGTCAGCCATTTTTTCGTTTGTGCGAGGATTTAGAGAAGGAACTGCAGTGCGGTCTTCCTCTGTGAAACAGCTTTGGAAAAAGGTGTTTAGTATTTCAGCTTTACGCGTGTCATCCTCTGTTTCAATGCCATCATCATCCCGTAGTGTCTGGATATGCTGTTTCGAGCCACTTACTGATTTAACGTAAGACCAGAACTTCCTAGGATTTTCTGTCAAGTCGGTACATAGAATTTTACTTTCGAATTCAATGAACGCTTCACGCATAGCCCTCCTTACGCTAACTTTGACATCGTTTAGCTTCTGTTTGTCTGAGAGGTTTTGGCTGCGTTTAAACTTGGAGTGGAGCTCTCTTTGCTTTCGCAGTAGTTTCCTAACTTTGTTGTTGTACCACGGTGGGTTTTTCCCGTCCCTCACAGTTTTACTCGGCACGTACCTGTCTAAAACGCATTTTACGATTGCCTTGAACTTTTTCCATAAACACTCAACATTGTCAGTGTCGGAACAGAAATTTTCGTTTTGATCTGTTAGGTAGTCTGAAATCTGCCTTCTATTACTCTTGCTAAACAGATAAACCTTCCTCCCTTTTTTTATATTCCTATTAACTTCCATATTCAGGGATGCTGCAACGGCCTTATGATCACTGATTCCCTGTTCTGTACATACAGATTCGAAAAGTTCGGGTCTGTTTGTTATCAGTAGGTCCAATATGTTATCTCCACGAGTCGGTTCTCTGTTTAATTGCTCGAGGTAATTTTCGGATAGTGCACTCAGTATAATGTCACTCGATGCTCTGTCCCTACCACCCGTCCTAAACATCTGAGTGTCCCAGTCTATATCTGGTAAATTGAAATCTCCACCTAAGACTATAACATGCTGAGAAAATTTATGTGAAATGTATTCCAAATTTTCTCTCAGTTGTTCTGCCACTAATGCTGCTGAGTCGGGAGGTCGGTAAAAGGAGCCAATTATTAACCTAGTTCGGTTGTTTAGTGTAACCTCCACCCATAATAATTCACAGGAACTATCCACTTCTACTTCACTACAGGATAAACTACTACTAACAGCGATGAACACTCCACCACCGGTTGCATGCAATCTATCCTTTCTAAACACCATCTGTACCTTTGTAAAAATTTCGGCAGAATTTATCTCTGGCTTAAGCCAGCTTTCTGTACCTATAACGATTTCAGCTTCGGTGCTTTCTATCAGCGCTTGAAGTTCCGGTACTTTACCAACGCAGCTTCGACAGTTGACAATTACAATACCGATTGCTGCTTGGTCCCCGCATGTCCTGACTTTGCCCCGCACCCGTTGAGGCTGTTGCCCTTTCTGTACTTGCCCAAGGCCATCTAACCTAAAAAACCGCCCAGCCCACGCCACACAACCCCTGCTACCCGTGTAGCCGCTTGTTGCGTGTAGTGGACTCCTGACCTATCCAGCGGAACCCGAAACCCCACCACCCTATGGCGCAAGTCGAGGAATCTGCAGCCCACACGGTCGCAGAACCGTCTCAGCCTCTGATTCAGACCCTCCACTCGGCTCTGTACCAAAGGTCCGCAGTCAGTCCTGTCGACGATGCTGCAGATGGTGAGCTCTGCTTTCATCCCGCTAGCGAGACTGGCAGTCTTCACCAAATCAGATAGCCGCCGGAAGCCAGAGAGGATTTCCTCCGATCCATAGCGACACACATCATTGGTGCCGACATGAGCGACCACCTGCAGATGGGTGCACCCTGTACCCTTCATGGCATCCGGAAGGACCCTTTCCACATCTGGAATGACTCCCCCCGGTATGCACACGGAGTGCACATTGGTTTTCTTCCCCTCTCTTGCTGCCATTTCCCTAAGGGGTCCCATTACGCGCCTGACGTTGGAGCTCCCAACTACCAGTAAGCCCACCCTCTGCGACTGCCCGGATCTTGCAGACTGAGGGGCAACCTCTGGAACAGGACAAGCAGCCATGTCAGGCCGAAGATCAGTATCAGCCTGAGACAGAGCCTGAAACCGGTTCGTCAGACAAATGGGAGAGACTTTCCGTTCAGCCCTCCGGAATGTCTTTCGCCCCCTGCCACACCTTGAAACGACCTCCCACTCTACCACAGGTGAGGGATCAGCCTCAATGCGGGCAGTATCCCGGGCAACCACAGTCGTAGTCCGATCAGGGGATGCGTGGGACGAGCTGGCCGTCCCCGACAAACCCCCATCCCGACCCCCACAGTGATGCCCATTGGCAACAGCCTCAAGCTGTGTGACCGAAGCCAACACTGCCTGAAGCTGGGAGCGAAGGGATGCCAACTCAGCCTGCATCCGAACACAGCAGTTGCAGTCCCTATCCATGCTAAAAACTGTTTTGCAAAGAACGTCTGAACTAATCTACAGAGAGCGCAAACAAATCGACAAAATTTAAACGGTTATTAAAATACAAGATTGCCTAGTAAATGCAGTAATGCTACTATTTGCGCACTGCTGACACTGCTCGGCGGCGGAAGGAGACTATGCGAAATTACACTATTCAGGTACTAAAACACGATGCTACACTCTCAAATACTATAATACGCCTGAAACTTATGAATTAAACAATGCAAGAACCAAAAACACGCAAAGAAATTAACAATTAAACTATGTAACAAATGAGTGAGCTAGGAGTATACGACTTGCTGCTCAGCTGCTTATCCAACGGCGGCAGGGAGCACACTGACTGCGACCAGCCGACACTAGCCGTTCAAAACAAAACAGTAGACAAACGACTACGCGAATTTACACTATTCAGGAACTAAAACGCGATGCTACAACTCTCAAATACTATAATACGCCCGAAATTTATGAATTAAACAATGCAAGTACCAAAAACACGCAAAGAAATTAAGAATTAAACTATGTAACAAATGAGTGAGCTAGGAGTATACGACTTGCTGCTGCAGCTGCTTATCCAACGGCGGCAGGGAGCACAACGAGCGACGCCACGAGGCCACGACAGAAATAATAACGCTGTAATTATTAAAAAACATTCACAGTGGCCATAAAAGGCCACTGCGTCTCATAGACTCCTTTCCCCCCCCCCCCCCCTCCCACTCTGGATGGACGAGGCCGCAATACCTCCGGTGCAGCTGCCAACACCGGGCCGCCTTACGTGACAGCCCGCCATACGTGACCATAGCAATGCAGCTGTCGCCGTGTGCATCTCATGCCAGCCAAATAAACTATGATGGAGCCAACGGGATACAGACAAGCACTTCCCGCCCACTCCAGCAGCCTCCCACCAGACTTCAAAAGTTATGGGAGGCTGCAGGTCGCGACACCACCGCAGCATTGTGAGAGTTCTGGAACACTTATGGAGGTTAACCTCCCGCCTTTTCTCGCTAGGCAAATAACAAACAAGCTCCCCACAACCTCCATCATTCTTTGCCTCCTGTTATTATTGGAGCCTCGTCAATCTTGTTTCAGCCTCCATTGTGTGAGGAAGCAGTGGAGCTATTCTACTTCGAAAATGACAGTAAATATCCAGTACTGATGTTCTGCTCTATAGTTGGAAGCATTAACCACTTTCATTATTTAATCGTATGGCTAGAGCCCCCCGTCAGGCAGACCATTCGCCGGGTGCCGGTCTTTCAATTTAACTCCACTTCGGCAACCTGCAGTCGATGAGGATGATAGGATGATGATGATGACAGCACAACACCCAGTCCCTGGGCGGAGAAAATTCCCCAGCCGGGAATCGAACCTGGGCCCAGAGGACTGACAATCCGTCACGCTAACCATTCAGCTAGCGGAGGTGGACTTGCATCAACCACTGTAAAATACTAGAAGTAAGCATCCGGAGCGAGCTAAAACATATTCTGGGTTAAGATTCATTTGCAGGAGTCTTGAAGGAGCGCACTTCATCATCCACGAAAGAAGTGGGCCACCATACATCTATTAGACCCATCTTTTTTTACTACTATACTTTGTCGGCCCGATACTCCTATCAGACTGTATTAATAAAAGAGCGGTGCTCTTTATGTCACAGAAATGCGGGACAGTTACGACTATGATGCACATAGTTCACATTCAAACAATTACAACAATTGACTTACAGAACAAAGTTTATAACGTTCCCTAGGTCATGATCGTCTGGGAGGCATACTTCTATACCAGTCTCCTTTATAGCAATAGTGTATTTGTTATCCCACGCAACATGCTCAACAGAAAACTTGGAGGTGATTCACCCGAAATGATATCTTCTCATTCTGTACTAAAAAGAGGCTAATCAGCCGCCTGTTCCAGCTTACTAATTTGATCCACCGAATATAATATTCCCCCTAAATCCTTAAGTTTACAGAAAACGATGATATAGTCACCCACACAGTTTCCTCAGATAAATCTTCGTCCGTACAATGATAGTTATTAAAGCAAACACTTATATGCTATCAAATGCCTGACTGGTCACTCCTGCGATGCGTAAAGTTTCTGTGAGTAATTTCTTGTACCAAAATAGCACTATCAAGTCGTCATACGCTATTAATACAGGGAAAACGAAGCAGTTGTGTATTTGGTATATTGTGGAAACTATTAAACTCGGATTTTTCAAAGTATCACACTGCGATTTTCGTTTTTTACACTTCAGGAAATGACTTTGATTTTCAAGTACTTTCTTGTATGGGAGGATTTTGCCGGTGGCGATAGTATATTAAAATACCATTACCAAAAATACTGCAGGAAAAATAAATAATATACCACAACAATGAGAAGGTTTCTTAGGCTCTCACAGGGAAACATAATGTCAGCGAAATATTGTTTCGGTTTGCGAGCATACGTTGCGGAGAGACGCAAGTGTGTGGTTTTATGTATCACTCCTGTCGAGTAATGTGAAACCCTATGTCTACCTAGCCGACGAATGATGAGCGCAATCTTTAAGTGGTATCGTGATTTATATGTTACATGATCGAAACTGTTTGGAAATTTTGTTATGTATTCTTGCATGTAGGGACTGTACAGAGGCACGTCGTGATTCTTCAAGATTCGGCGACTGTCGTAGTGCAAGGGCTCTCGTGCACGCTCCACGCATCGTCGTTCCAAACTGGAGTAACGCGGCGAGTAACACACGTTTCACAAGACTTTCTGCAAACGTGACGTCATTTTGAAGTCGTTCTTGGAATAATTTACTTGTAATTATTGTTATAATTAAACGTCACATACTGATTCGTCGGCTGTTAATGCCCGGGAGTGAGTTGTTATCGTCAATAATTTACGTATTAAGCATGAAACACGCTTGTGTTATAATTTGCAGTATCCCGTTTCAAAATAACGGAGCATCGGAAATTTATCAGAAACACGTCACCATTATCGTCAAATGTTAATTAACAACGCATCAGCGATATAAGCCTTTAAGCGATATAGTACTATGATAACCAAGACAGGAGACAACAATCGCATGGTTAGCATAAGTGCTAGTGTAATGGATTACGTCGTAGTTTCTGGAGTCAAAGATGTAGAATCGCAACATGCAACTATTTTTTCTCATATTACTGCTGAAAACACATTCTGGGACTTCCTTATGAATGTAACACCGGTACAAGTATGTTCTGCAATATTCGGTGCTATTTACATTTACATCTGATTAGGGAACGAAAAATGAAATAAATAGTTGGCCATTTCCTAGTGTGTGTTTAGGCAGGAACCTAAGAGGACAGTTTAAATTCTGCGACTGAAACTAGCAGTAATAAAATTCATATTCTGCCTTCTCACAAATATTTGGCTCTTTATTTCCGAATATGAAGTATTTCCGAGTGTGCGGCTAGGTAGGAGCCTAAGAGAACAACAGTTTAAATTGATGCGAGTGAAACGAGTAGCAATAACATTCATATTCTTTCTTGTTACAAAGTCCATAGCAGTTCATGGGGTTGTCGATATTGGCGTGACGTCAAAATCACGTCATGTCTGCAGAAAGTCTTGTGAAATGAGTGTAACCCTAACACGACGAGCCCGGAGTAAATTCCTACAGCGTAATAATACTATGAGAGATCCGTGCAGAAATAGAAGAACCGTACTGTATATTCCATTTACGTTAAGAGCTGTCAAACTGACGTACTTACGTGATATTTTCTGTTTGTAAAGTCGTGTTTCGTATAAGTTATAGTATTGTATGGAATGGAGATTGTTACGGAAAAACACTTTTTGTTTATTTATATGAATTCCTTATACTGTATCTTGAAGTATTTCAATTCCAGCTTCAAGCAAATCTGCTACATTAACTACGAAGTCCGATAATCCTGCACCGTTCTGGTCGTTACAAAGTATACTCTATTTCAGGTGCAGAGATAGGTAACACTTAAGTCAAAAAATAAATCTAAGCTCACGATTATAAAGGGAACGTCCCATTTTGTCAGATCTGTTCGACTAAAAGTGTATTTCCTTCACAACGGAATGATCACTTTCTTTTCTTCCGATACTAAAAATCTGTCCTAAGTTGATAATGGAGTATAAAGAATCGGTTCCACTATTTTCAACAGTTATAAGTGACACATTTCGCAATGAGGCTTCCGTTGTGGTAGTAATGAACCATGGTATGTAGGATGGCATGTGACGATCGAAATCGGTAGCTTCGTTTTGAAATTGGTTTGACCGTGCTGTACAGTAAATTATTTCATAAGTGAGTGGCGTAGATCAAATATTGCCAAAATTCTTTCGAAGATGATCCGCGTGTAGGATATGCCAAAACTACAACCACGGATAGAGCCGTCGATGATTAAGTACACTATTTGCTGCTACCTTTTTACTTTCAGTCGGACGTTGGGCCACAGTGGGCCGAAGCCAGTGGAACTGTAGCGAAAAACGCGAGGCTGATTTCGTATGCCGGAAAGAATGGTCAGTATTTTCCGCAATGCAGAAGCAGTTCTTTTATTCCTTAACCTGCAAAGTCGAAAACTTGAGTGTGGAAAAAAAGGCCGCCTTTCAGGAGCCCAATGATAGTCTGTCAATGAAATAACAGTAAACCTGAAGCACTAATACACAGAATATACACCCTATTCAGAAGATTTGGCTTTACTAACTTCCACCTATTCACGTCTCTCATGAAATTTTTAGATGGAAAATGTTTTGAACCAGCATGGGATACCTCGTCTGTTTTGTTGGTCACTAGGAACTCCATTGTCAGACAGTTAAAGGATCTGCTCAGGGAAATAGCTGGCAAGTCGGGAAGTACGACCGTTGTCCATTCGGTGCATGTTGCTGGAGGCCTCGTCTGAGTTGGAAGAGGCTCTGTGAACGGCTATAGAAAGCTCTGGGTGCAGCAGGCTGCCAATCGTTGTTCATGAATGACGACTCCCGCCTGGGTTCAGAGGCCATCCTCGGTTCCTTGAGACGCACGGCTGAACTGCATCAGGCAGTTAACCTCGCAACCTGGGTGGGGGCGCGGTTCGCAATTTCCAGCATCGTATGGTTTGTGAAGAGTGGCTTCCAATGATTCTATGGCTATTGCAGAGATAAAAAACATCTTCCTCTATCCGATCCCCCTCAACACGTCAGGCTTGCATTCCACACAAGAAGCAGCTGCTTGGGTAACAGAGAATGTTTAATGTTCACATTATTCTTTCAGTTTAAAGGAAGCCTTCCATAGGCTCGATGATAAATTGTGTAACGTAATTGGAGAAACGAGTTCCTCACCGAGGTCATCCACAGAGGATAAAATTCATCCTTGCAAAACGAGAAAATATTAATGTGCTATACGTTAACTGCAGGAGCGCCCATAGTAAGATCCCAAAATCAGACTCACTTGATAAAATAATAATGTGTTCTAGAAACATGAAGCTGGTTAAAATCAGAAGTAAGCAGTGCGAGATTTAGCGGCAGAAAACTTTAGTGAACTTGGAAACTATTGCGCATAAATTTCTCGGTCATTCTGTGGTAATAGGAGATTTCAAATTGCCAGGTACAGACTGGGGTAGCAACACAATTTAAGTTTGTAAATGTACAGGGACGAGTTATAGAAATAATTCTGAATGTTTTTTCTGAAATTTATCTTGGGCGTTCAAAGAGAAGTGACTCGTGAAAGCAGAGTCTTGGATATCCCGGTAACTAGCAGACTCATCTCTTCGAGCCATTTAACGAAGTCGTGAGAATCAGAGACTATAAGGTTGTTATGGTAAGGTGAGAACACACTTTCTTAACAGGTGTGACGAGAAATAGATTGCAAATTATCTGGGCAAGAAACATTATATATTCAGCTCTTGGATCAACAAGTCGAAACCAAATTATAAAGTGCAGAAGTATTGTCTGGATTTGTATGTACGAAGCAAAGTTGTGAGGGTTGGAAAGTCCCGTTGTGGACCAATAGTTTGGGAACATTACTAACTTCCTTCTAGGCAACCGAATTTATAAATATTACCTGCTGCGCCCACATTTAAGTCATCAATATCAGCAGCTTACGATCTTGTTTCGTAGGAATAAACCCTGTTATTGAAGATTTAATTCGTCATGAGTCGTTGAAAGTTAATTCAGCCCCAATCCTACACTTCTAAATCGAGCTTACATAGTTGATGATAACAAAATTCAAGAACATTATGTTCAATCTAAGATCAAACTATGACAGCCAGGAGGGTGTAGGTGTTCACAGTGATCATCTACTGTTCCACCGATCTCCTGGCAAGCTGCTGTATAGTCGGTAGATTTCAGGGTGTGACATGTCTTTTTCACATCGGTACACCATTATCCACGACTGCCTTCTTAAGGAAGCATCCCAGAACTCGTCGCAGCAATTTAGGAAAACTAAATCAGAAGGAAGGAAAATTAAGTTTAATGTCTCGTCGACGACGAGGATGTGAAAACTAAGTAAAAATGGTCTTAGCGACGGAAATTTGAACACTGCTGCTCCCGAAATGACTCCAGTCTCACAAACACTCGGTCGCCTCGCTCACTGAAGAAAAAAAGGTATACTTTCGACGAAACTCCCTCCTAGGCTAAGTAAGCTCCATCTCGTCGATGTTTTGTTCTGCTAGTATTCCTCTGATTGCTTATCAGCTTTTGCACCTGCACTCAGACTAGGGGAAGTCTCCCCTTAGCCCACTATTGACACCCCCAATCCATCGGAACTCGAATGAATTGCCCACCTCTCTGAAACCGCACAAGTTTAGCAGCGTCAGCTACAGTCTCTGAGATACGGCGCGCCCGACGACTCTCCTGCTGACAGAAGCTGTTCGCATTACAACGCAATTGAGCGTCCACTTAGAGTCCATTACAGACTCACCAAGAATCTTAAAGCTGCGCACACTAGCACTGTCAGTCTCAGAACTGCCACACATGTAGGTACTGAAAGGTAACAGCTGAAAAACTTTATTGTGCTTTTTTGTTTTAATTTCACAATGAGATACGTCCCTTAAGCACATCATTACTATTTAATACAACCAGTATAAAATCGTTAATTTACAGTACCATAATATTAAGTGCTTCATAGCTGTATAGAAAAATACTCACCTAGTGAGTGCAGCTTATTTTAGTCAATTTTAAGCAACTATTCCATGTGAAACGGTCTAGCAGTCATGCAGGGGGTAGTCGAGAGCTTAGTCACGGTCAGGTTTTCCAGCGCGGAAAGAAAAATACAAATAGCGTATACGAGCCGTAGATAAGTTAAAAACTTGAAGTATGATCAACACGAATAACTCACAGTAGCACCATCTACGAGACGGCAGCTATTAGAGTAGAGAAACTGAAGCACTTTACTTGAATAAACGGAGAACTTCTGCACCCTATCTTGTGGGAGACAGGATATACGAACATAACCAGTTGAATAGGATAGAAGAACATAGCCAGTTGAAATTCAAACACCTGCCTAATAATGTAACACACTCCCTTTCACCCTCGTGACGACGGCTAGACATGCTGACGTGGACCTCCTGAGATCCCAAAGAAATCACTGGAGAGTCACGATAATGCATAACCACTGCACCGCCGCCCACAACACGTGGTGGTTCGTTGTAGCTTTTTCCAAGAAGATCCCCGCTCGTCTGATGATTGCCCAGTTATGATCAATAGAACTGAGGTCACCTGGCTGGCCATACAAGCCCTCACCTCGATGGAATGCTCATCAAACATTCGGTAACAATTTGGGAGTCACAGGAGAGGCATTGCCGTGCCGATGCTACTGCCTGAAGGGTGCTGCAGGCCAGTGGTTCTGAACCCGGATGTTATCGCCCCCTGGGGAGATGGAGAGTAGGGTGTGGGGGAAGAGATTTCAGTTTTTGAGGGGGTGATCGAATGATGGAGCGATTGGGGGTGTTGTGACGAGAAAGGGCTAGCAAGGACTGTATCTGCTGTGATGATTGTGTTTTAGGAACTAACAGATAAAAATGTGCGAGACATTGATTTCCTAAACATTGATACGATAATACTTGATACCTGAATCCAAAATGATGGATTAAAATGATATTTCGATAACAATTTCGATTAAAATGAAATCATAAAACTTAAAAAAGACACCAATGTAAATACGAAAATGCTTTTAAATACTATTTTGTAAGAACTGATGTTTAAAATAAACAAGCAGTTGTAATGACAGGTGTTCCGTCGTGGAGGCAGTACATGTTCATGAAGCGGATGGGCTCAGACTCCAGCAAGGCTGCGACGAGAGAATTCTCCGAACGATCCATATAGTTGCATTGAAGCGTCGTATTGATAGGGCTGAAGCTGCGAATATGCTGTGTTATGTTGCACCTATATTCGGTAAAGCACTGTTACAATCTGTTGCATCTAGTTAATTACAAAACAAGTGCGTTTTGGAAGCTCGTTTTTCATATAGTGGAAGAGAAAATTAAGTGTCTCCAGTATTCGAATGATTACTTGAAATGTGGACTTTTTCCCTCGCTTACAAATGAACAAGCATCACCGAGCCTTGTTTGTGAAAAGATGTTTTCTAATGAAGCTATGAAGCCTTCCAGAGTAAGTGATCACCTTGGAAAATTGCATTTTGACGAAGTGGATAACGTAAATTTCCATCAGATAGTAACTAAAGTTTGACATATTCATTCTTTCCAAAAAAATGTATTTCCCTTCAGATGTAAGTTTTATTGCAGTTATAACTTGCCTATTTTAATTATCAAGAAGCTTAAAATACCTCAATTATGTTCACAGTGATGCTCGACTCTCAAAAATGTCAAATTTTACAAAAATAGGTTCAGTGTTATAAAATTTATGATATCGTTCTAATTGATTCGACTGTGGGCTCTTGATGAAACATTGTATATTGTGTCAGCTAAACGAAAGGCTTTTTTGTATTGATTTATAGAACATTCTTCTTTTTGCTCAACATATGTTCCGAATCATAAACTCATTTTCTATACACAACTGGTTCTAAACAAAGAAGAACATGTGTCAGATTTTTAATCTATCACTTCTTGACTTAAACTCTAAAAGCAATCTCAGCTGACCATTTTGACGGTCACATTTGTATTGTAAAACATTAATTAGGGCAGCAATTACAAAAATCACTAATAAACACAAAATGGAGCAGAGCTATGTGCATATCAATGGATATTTATGTGTAACTACTTACGAATTTAGGCTCCAAGGTTACGTAGAATTTGCAACATTGTCAAGAAGGGGTGACTAATGGAATTGATTTTCTCATTCATTTGTAAATGTAAGAATACACACTTTTTTAAATTTCTAGTATATCTAATTGGTTGAGCTTTGGAACCTTCCTTATATTTGTAGGACTATTTTTCATACAGTGGAAGAGACAAGTAAGTGCCACCAATATTCGAATTATTACTTGAAATATGGATTTTTTTCTCTCGCTTACAAATGCACAATTATCACCGAGCCTTGTTTGTGTATTTCCTTTAGTTAATACAATCTAGGACTATCTTTAGAAAAACTGAACACTGAAAATTTTCATTTAAACTATTCAAAAAAATATAAGAGGAGATCAAAGAGTTGCCATACGAGGGCGTTGCTGCGGTGTATATGCAACGTAGCGCGACTTCTGATGCGGGTATGTAAATACCGACGTGTAGGCAAGGGATTACTGTGGCACTTGTGGCTTTTTGAAGTGCGTGTGGTAAATGTGAAAACGTGAACTATGGCAACGATATTACCAAATGCGTCCTAACACGTCCAATTTACTGTTATTCTTTTCTTGGCTGCCGAAGAACAAACACCGGTAGACAATCATCGGAGACTGAAGAATGTGTACGAGGCAGCTAGTCTGTCTAAAGCCACCGTTGTGGAATGGTGCAGCCAAGTTCCATGTTGACTGTGATTCGACAAAAGATGCCGGTCCCTCTGGGAGGCCAGCCTCATCCATTCCAACTCAAGGTGGAGAGACTCGAGCACCCGCCCTATAGTCCTGATCTGTCCCCACGCGATTATCACGCCTTCCGTTCCTTAACGGAGGCTTTGAAGAGTCGACGATTCCAGCCGGACGAGGATGTGCAGCATGCAATTAGGGACTGCTTCACGTAGGCAGGACACGCTGTTTTACCAAGTAGGTATATTCAACCCGGTGCGTTGGTGGAATGATTGCCTTAACGCTCACGGCTATTTTACCTGATTTGTGTGTCTATTATGGACTGTATGGTCTTCGAACGGAAAGTTTTTGATCGCCCCTTACAGTTTTAGATATAATAAACTTTAATGTAACTTAATATTAAGTTATTGTATATAGAGACTTTCCCATTTTTCTCTCTGTAACTAAGGCAGTACTTTGCGCATTCAACGTAAATTTTGACTGTGTTTAAATAACGAAGGCTGAAGGTGGCGACAGCGATGAGGTCAGGGCCAGTGGTCATCATTTCAAGACTGCAGGAGAGTTTGAGAATCGCTGTGTCAGCGAACAAATGAATGCCCATGATCGGACAGATGGCCCCTTTGTCGATCACGGACGAGAGACGAGGGTAAACGTATCGCGGGCCCCATTTCATTAATTGTAAACTCAAGTTGAAAAATGCTCATGTAGGAGCATAAAAATGGTGAATATTTTCCTCTTTAAAAGACTCTGAAACAAAAGTGGGGAACCAACTGCCTCAATCCTCATTCCGCCTTCCCCTTCAAAATTTTTGGCACGCGGTTATTCACGCCCTTTTCACACAGAACATTCTAAATCCTTTCACCCAGTCTCTCTTTGCAGCTAAGCCCTCATTCTCAGAATCTCTCTGTCACTGTCAGTGTCTATATATGTCTCTCTCTCTCTCCATCTCCTTTTTCTCCCACTGATTTTCGGTATATCTCACTATGACTGGATCCTCTCTCGCTTATACTGTCTCTCGTGTTTCTTTCCCACTGAAATTCAGGGTGTCCAACTGTTTTTTTTTATTTATACCCACGTGCTTAAAATTTCAGTCCCATACTGTGACCTCCCCTGTACCTACTAGTTAAAGTTCGCCGGTCTGGGAGGATCCAGACCCCTCAGCCTAACTACCCACCTGTAATTTTCATTTCCACTGTCTCCTCTAACTTCTGTCCTCATTGCTTCTATCTCTATCCATCTCTCTCTCTCTCTCTCCCTCTCTTTTTCTGTCACTGTCTCTCACTGACTATTAATATTTCCTCTCTCTTTGGCTCCCAGTGCTATCGTCTTTGTGCGGTGCGTCGAAACCTTCCTCAAAGTCTGGTATTTTTCGACTTTTTGCCTCTCTGGTGAAATCGCTGGTTGTGCAGAATCTCTTTTCCAGAGTGGCTTGTGTTGCGAATGGGGTCCGTGAGGTGGCGCGTGAGGAGCAGCGACAGGAATCTCGAGTTAGCAGCAGCGAGAGGAATGTGGCGAGCGGTGCCCTGTGCAGGGAGCAGTCCATACATGTACCAGAAAACGACTTTGCCTCACCTGAAGTGATTGCGCGGCCTAGTTGTGCTCGAGAGCCGTTGTTTGGGAAGCTGTAATTTGGAAAGGAGCTCCCCTTTTGCATGCAAGAGCGCTTCAGTTGCACAATACTGGCGTTGCCCAAAGAAGATCGGCGGTTAAAGCAACGGTTGGAGGTCACTACACTATCGCTGCGCCCTGGTTGCACTGACACCCGAGTATTGGGTAATTCCACATGAGGCTGAGTAACTTTATTATTGAGTACTTGCCCATCTGTGTGTTTTAGATGTTCACATTGCAAAATTGTAATTGAGTCTGCTCTTGTGGGGTGATATTGGTTCCACTATTTCGTGACCGGTCATTTGTTTGTTTTAACTATTTATATTACAAGGTTATCATTGATTCTGCCCCCGTGGGGCCCATTATTTGTATGCATGTGTGGGATCAGTGGTAACTGATTTGTATTTCAGGTATTATCACGCCAATTTGTTGATGTGTGTAATGTGCTGCCAGGAAGTGTGCTCAAGACCGACGTCTGAAATAAAATAAGATTGCAAGATTACGACTCTATAAACCCACAGATGTAGCAGCGGATGATTTCTAATGCTGCAGATTTGTCCTCGTGTTAAGTAATTACCTTTTGTAACTGAACAGTTATCTCACTTACTTTGCCTTTCATCTGAAGGAGTTTTTCTCCTAAACTTATTCTGAAATTGCTCGTGGAACGAAACTTGTGATAAGGGGCCCGCTGTAATTTTTTGTATATTTCAAGTGCTTTTGTTAAATCCGATTTATCTGAATATTGTTTCTAGGTTTGAATTGCTATCAGTTTGTTATTATGAATTTGTTTGAAGATTACAGCATGCAGTATCAAGATAGTCTAGGGCACTTTAAATTTTTTTACTTCAATTGAAACTTTTAATTGGTGTTATCATCCCTTTGGGCTGAAATTTGGCATTACTGTATCAGTGGTATCTTATCCTTGATGTTGGTTCATAGTAGACACTATTAATTAATAGTAAGCCTTGTAAAGTGTACCGTTTAAAAAATAAAGGGGTTGGAATATGTTTTCTAATAACTGTTGAGTGAGAATTGTTTGTTAATAAATTTTTGTTGTAAAGGATGTCTGAATTCATGTTGGCCCAGCACCTTACCACTTCTTAATAGCTCCTACCATACCAGTCTTCATCAATCTCTCTTTCCCTTTTATTGTCACTTTCTCTCTTCCACCATCGTTTTGTCCTATTTCTTTCTCTCCTGCTGGCACTACCGAAACTCTCTTCCTCCGTCACTCTCTCTAAGTACTCGTATAGTCACGGTCATCCCCACAAATGATACTTAGGGTGCCCAAAAATCACAATTTTTCGGGTGCTTCTTGATAACGGACACAGATTTCCGAAAACGAGAAAATGACGTTTCTAGAATAGTGTCTAAAGAATGTAGAGTTAAAATTTAGGCCTTTGCTCAAGTTGGTTATTTAGATAATTGGGGCCCAGGGTGCAAAAACGGCTAGAACAGGTTTCTGCTGCTTTCTGCACAAGCACAGCGCCTTTAAACCTCTGGATCTCGGTAACGGCTAACGATATCGAAAAGTATATCTACGTTCGCCCATAATATCATCTTAAGAACATGTGATAAAAATTTCGACGGTCTGCCCTGAATGGAAATTACGTAGTGGGCATCCCCACAATTGATACTTTCGGTACCCAAAAATTATGGTTTATTCGGGTTTTGTCAGGAACCGCCCATGAACAAAAGATACTTTTATAAGCCGCCTAAGGTCCATCTTAGATCACACCTCGTTCAACATAACCAACAAATTTTCTCAATTTGTCTAGGCTGGAGGAAGTGTGCAATGTTTAAATTTTGACTCTGTACTGTAGGATAGTACATGTTGCCTGTTCTTCTGCTACAAACGTTCGCAAGGCCAAGGACTATACAGAACACTCTACCCCAAATGTTTGTTATTAATAGAATCTCAAACAAGACCCCCTGAAAAATCGTATTTTAGCGAGCGGCTTTTTGGTACCGTGCACTATCGTGCACAGTTCAATATACTACCCGTGAATACATCCACCATCTGCCTCTACGTTGCCCTGTTGGCGACTGCGATGCATCGTTTCACACATCCTTCAGTCAGCGTGTTCCTTCATGTAACGTGACTCATCGCTCCAGAAGGCCTTCCTCCATGCTTCGAGCGTCAAATGTCGGTGTTCCTTATTCCACACTGCATACATCTGTGACCAGTGACGTACAATGAACAGGTGAAGCGAGGCGAGCGGTGCCTTACATATCTCACAACGAGTAATTGATTCCGGATAGTATGACTGCTCGCTGGTTGTTGTCATCCAACACTGAACTGGAGAGTGACTTACCGCACTGGCCGGCCGCGGTGGTCTCGCGGTTCTAGGCGCGCAGTCAGGAACCGTGCGAGTGCTACGGTCGCAGGTTCGAATCCTGCCTCGGGCATGGATGTGTGTGATGTCCTTAGGTTAGTTGGGTTTAAGTAGTTCTAAGTTCTAGGGGACTGATGACCACAGCAGTTGAGTCCCATAGTGCTCAGAGCCATTTGAACCATTTTGAACTTACCGCACTGTGGCTCATCTACAAGTTGCAATCGGTAATAATCCACGACAACCCCTGACATCAACACGTTGTTGTTCACGTCAGTTGATTCTGGCGGTTGCAGTTTTCCTCCTCTGAAGAGGTACTCACAGCACATCCAGTGGTTTGTCCCAATCGTCGAGCACGCAGGCTCGACGAGAGGAGAGGGGTGGGAGGGGGCAAAATCCCCAGGGCCCATGCCTCAAGGGTTCAGATCCTCCTGTGTGCTCAGCAGGCAAATATCAGACTGTTATTGTAAAACACATTTTCTATGATATTGTAAATAAAATAACATTACACCAGCGCCAGCAAAGCAAGTCTAGCTCTCGCTTTCTACTTCAGTTCTTAACTTTTATGATTCTTGTAGGCCAACTGTATACAGTTCTGTTTCACGTTTAATCTTGAATGCACAATTTTTTCTTTAGATATCGTACACTACAAAAACACATTGCGATGGACGCTAAACAGCGCTTTCTTTAAATGTTCTTAGAAAACCTACCAAAACATTTCCCCTACAAACCTACACGGCAACAGCTGTGAAACGTCGTTATTATTTGGTAGGATTGGTAACAACATTCAAGGATAAGCACTTCTGATTCCATCTCAAGGTAATTTTACACCAAATAAACAGAAAATATTTTGCATTCAAGAGTAAACAGAAAATAAAGTATGTCTATATGTATATAGTTGTCTTGGAAACATTGTGAAAGTGAAGAAGTGAAATGACATGAAACAAGTGCAATGACAATGCTAATGGTCGGAAGTACTGAGGTAATGTTCTTCTTTTGTTCCTCCGTAGGTTAGCCAATGTACTTGGGAACTCTCATGTTACTTGACGTAACATTATTTCTTGGTCAAAGAAGCTTAGCCTTCCGAGGTTAAGCTCAGAAAATTGGAGATCCAAATAATGGAAATTTCCTCGGACGATTAGAGCTCTCGAGTCACTACGATCCAGTTCTTATAGAACACATACGCAAGGTCACGGACGGACAAGAAGCTGGAAAACGTTTAAAAGTGCGTTGTCTGTCGACTGATACACAGAATGAACGTATTTCTAGTTGTGCCCATCACGTTAGGAGTGCCGTCTTGGAACAGAGAGAAAATGAGAAGTATAGTTCAATTCTTGTTGATGCAACTCTCGATTAAAATCACGTTGATCAGGCAGCATTCATCCTGCATTATATTTACTTCAATAAGGATATTGATAAACAACAGATAAACGAACGGCTTCGGAATTCGTAGACAGTAATCACAACACAGAAGTTGCTATTGCACATTCAATCCGATCAATACTTCTGAAACAATCTGTGAATGCCGCTTACAAGATTATGGCTGGCTCTGAGCACCATGCGACTTAACTTCTGAGGTCATCAATCGCCTAGAACTTAGAACTAATTAAACCTAACTAACCTAGGGACATCACACACATCAATGCCCGAGGCAGGATTCGAACCTGCGACCGGAGCGGTCGCTCGGCTCCAGACTGTAGCGCCTAGAACCGCACGACCACTCCGGCCGGAAAATATTATGGTAACGGAAGGAATATGAGAGGGCCAGACACATTTCCTGCAATGGAATTCGCCTGAAAAATTTTCTCTTCATGTTTCTCATAGCCGTATGTGTAGCACACGCAGCTGTGGTGTCTTGAAACAGATACTTTATTGGGGCTGATTCAACTTCTTTACAACCTGGTCAGTTGCAGTCCATAACGATGGGAAATTCTGAAACAGTGTGCTGGAAGTTTTTATATTTCATACCTGACACCCGTTGGAGTGCTCGGGTTGATGCTGTAATACCAGTTGCTGCTAACTTGGATAAGATTGCCATTGCTGTTGAAACTCTCAGTAAGTTAAATTGTCAACTGAAACACGTTCTGTGGTGCGGGTTTTTAAGGATTATGGGAGATCTTTCAAATGTTTAAACAGAGCATCAGTTTGGCTAAAGTTCTTGGTATAAGTTGACTACAGAATCAAATTACTAAAAACTCGAAATATTACCACTGATATTGAGGTAAGACACCTTGAGAGCTCATTAAAAAACTTAAAATATTTTTGCGAAATTGGGGCACTATTCTCCTTGAATCTGAAGTTGTTGCTAGTGCACTTAATACCGGTCCTGAATTTCGGAAAGTGCGCACTACGAAGAGGAAATCATTTCATAATGAAAACAGATATGAAGTTGTTGTTGTTGTGGTCTCCAGTCCGGAGACTGGTTTGATGCAGCTCTCCATGCTACTCTATCCTGTGCAAGCTTCTACATCTCCCCGTACCTACTGCAACCTACATCCTTCTGAATCTGTTTAGTGTAGTCATCTCTTGGTCTCCCTCTACCAACCGATCCCTTCTTCTAGTCACGTTGTGCCGCAAATTCCTCTTCTCCCCAATTCTATTCAATACCTCCTCATTAGTTATGTGATCTACCCATCTGATTTTCAGCATTCTTCTGTAGCACCACATTTCGAAATTTTCTATTCTCTTCTTGTCTAAACTATTTATCGTCCACGTTTCACTTCCATACATGGCTACACTCCATACAAATACTTTCAGAAACGACTTCCTGACACTTAAATCTATACTCGATGTTAAAAAATTTCTCTTCTTCAGAAACGCGTTCCTTGCCATTGCCAGTCTACATTTTATATCCTCTCTACTTCGACCACCATCAGTTATTTTGTTCCCCAAATAGCAAAACTCATTTACTACATTAAGCATCTCATTTCCTAATCTAATACCCTCAGCATCACCCGATTTAATTCAACTACATTCCATTATGCTTGTTTTGCTTTTGTTGATGTTCATCTTATATCCTCCTTTCAAGACACTGTCCATTCCGTTCAGTTGCTCTTCCAGATCCTTTGCTGTCTCTGACAGAATTACAATGTCATCGGCGAACCTCAAAGTTTTGATTTCTTTTCCATGGATTTTAATTCCTACTCCGAATTTTTCTTTTGTTCCCTTTACTGCTTGCTCAATGATATGAAGTAACAAATGCAAATTAAGAAGATCTACACATACATCTGCGTGGATACTCGGCAAATCACACTTAAGTGCTTGGCAGTCCAGACTGTATACCAATTAGGTTCCTTTCGGAGTATGCTGATGCATTAGCTCCATACTTAACAATCATATACAACCGTTCGCTCGACGAAAGATCAGTACCCAAAGACTGGAAAGTTGCACAGGTCACACCAATATTCTAGAAAGGTAGTAGGAGTAATCCACTAAATTACAGGCCCATATCGTTAACGTTGATATGCAGCAGGATTCTGGAACGTATATTGTGTTCGAACATTATGAATTACCTCGAAGAAAACGGTCTATTGACACATAGTCAACATGGGTTTAGAAAACATCGTTCGTGTGAAACACAACTACCTCTTTATTCACATGAAGTATTGAGTGCTACTGACAAGGGATTTCAGATCGGTTCCGTATTTTTGGATTTTCAGAAGGCTTTTGACACTGTACCACACAAGCTGCTCGTATTGAAATTGCGTGCTTATGGAGTATCGTCCCAGTTATGTGACTGGATCTAAGATTTCCTGTCAGAGATGTCACAGTTCGTAGTAATTGACGGAAAGTCATCGAGTAAAACAGAAGTGATTTTTGGCGTTCCCCAAGGTAGTGTTGTAGGCTCTTTGCTGTTCCTTATCTATATAAACGATTTGGGAGACAATCTGAGCAGCCGTCTTCGGTTGTTTGCAGATGACGCTGTCGTTTATCGACTAATAAAGTCATCATAGTATCAAAACAAACTGCATAACGATATAGAAAAGATATTTGAATGGTGCGAAAAGTGGCAGTTGACCCTAAATAACGAAAAGTGTGAGGTCATCCACATGAGTGCTAAAAGGAACTCGTTAAACTTCGGTTACACGATTATTCAGGCTAATCTAAAAGCCTTAAATTCAACTAAATATCTAGGTATTACAATTACTAACAACTTAAATTGGAAGGAACACATAGAAAATGTTATGGGGAAGGCTAACCAAAGACTGTGTTTTATTGGCAGAACACTTAGAAAATGTAACAGACCTACTAAGGAGGCTGCCTACACTACGTTTGTCCTACCTCTTTTAGAGTGCTGCTGTGCGGTGTGGGATCCTTACCATATAGGACTGACGAAGTACATGGTAAAAGTTCAAAGAAAGGCAGCGATATACGGGAGAGAGAGTCACAGAAATGATATAGGATTTGGGCTGGACATGATTAAAAGATAGGCGTTTTTCGTTGCGCCGGAATCTTCTCACGAAATTCCAATCACCAACTTTCTCCTCCGAATGCGAAAATATTTTGTTGACAATGACCTACATAGGGAGGAATAATCACCACGATAAAATAAGGGAAATCAGAGCCCATACGGAAAGATTCTTTCCACACGTTATATCAGATTGGAGTACTAGAGAATTGTGAAGGTGGTTCGATGAACCCTCTGCCAGACACTTAAATGTGATTTGCAGAGTATCCGTGTAGGTGTAGATGTAGATGTAGATGTAGAAGGTTCATCGGACCACCTTCACAATAATTTTCTGTTATCCACGTCTTGAACAGCTCGCGGAAAAAACGAACACCTGTATCTTTCCGTGCGAGATCTGATTTCCCTTATTTTATTATGATAATCATTTCTCCCTATGTACGTCGGCGTCAATAAAATATTTTCGCATTCGGAGGACAAAGTTGGTGATTGAAATTTCATGAGAAGGTTCAAATGGTTCAAATGGCTCTAAGCACTATGGGACTTAATATCTTAGGTCATCAGTCCCCTAGACTTAGAACTACTTAAACCTAACTAACCTAAGGACATCACACACATCCATGCCCAAAGCAGGATTCGAACCTGCGACCGTAGCAGCAGCGCGATTCCAGACTGAAGCGCCTAGAACCGCCGGTCACAGCCGCCGGCTTCGTGAGAAGATTCCGCCGCAAAGATAAATGCCTTTCTTTTAATAGCGTCCATCCCAAATCCTCTATCATGTCCGTGACACTCTCTCTCTTATTTCGCGATAATACAAAACGTGCAGCTCTTCTTAGAACTTGCTCGATGTACTCCGTTTATCCTATCTGGCAAGGATCCCGCACCGCGAAGCAGTACTCCGTAAGAGTACGAACAAGCGTAGTGCACTCGTAGATCTCGTCCATCCTCTAAGTGTTCTGCCAATAATACGCAGCCTTTGGTTCGCCTTCCCTACAACGTTTTCTGTGTGTTCTTTCCCATTTAAATTGTTCGTAACTGTAGTTCCCAGGTTTGTAGTTGAATTTGCGGCCTTTAGATTAGACTGATTTATCGTGTAACCGAAATTTAACAGATTCATTTTAGTACTCATGTGGATGACCCGACAGTTTTTATTATTTAGGATCACTTGCCAATTTTTGCACCATTCAGTTATCTTTTATAAATCGTTTTGCAATTTCTTTTGATCTTATGAGACGATACATGACAACATCATCTGCAGACAAACAAAGACGGTTGCTCAGATTGTCTCCTAAATCGTTTTTATAGACACGGAACAGCATAGGGCTTATAACACTACCTTGCGGAACGCCAGAAATCACTTCTGCTTAACTCGATGACTTTCCGTCAATTAATATGAACTATGACGTCTCTGACAGGAAATCACCAATCCAGTCACGGAACTCAGAAGATATTCCATAAACACGCAATTTCATTACAAGCCGCTTGTGCGGTGCAGTGTCAAAATCCTTATGGAAATCTAGAAATACGGAATCAATCTGAGATCCCTTGTCAATAGCACTCGACACTTCGTGTGTGTAAAGAATTTGTTGTGTTTCACAGGAACGATGTTTTCCAAATCCACGTTGACTGACCATTCTCTTCGAGGTTCAAATGGTTCAAATGGCTCTGAGCACTATGGGACTTAACATCTGAGGTCATCAGTCCCCTAGAACTTAGAACTACTTAAATCTAACCAACCTAAGGACATCACACACATTCATGCCCGGCGCAGGATTCGAACCTGCGACCGTAGCGGTCGCGCGATCCCAGACTGTAGCGCCTAGAACCGCTCGGCCACTCTGGCCGGTGTAATTCATATGCTCGAACACAATATACCGGGTGGTTGCATTTAAACTTTCCCTGTTTAACATGTTATAATACGGAAACTAATTACCGGACCACTGTCCAGTTCCAACTATGGCCACCAGGTGCCGTGATCAGTCATCCTGACTCACAGTCTCACACACCTGACCAGTCGTGTTGCACCTGTTGACGTGTCAAAATGAGATTGGACGAAAGGAGCAGGGTATTGTTGATGAAGCTCTATTATCAACGAAACAACAGTAATGCTGCACTTCGAGAATATCGCCGGCAGAAAGGATTACGGAAGGGTCCTCTTTCTCCACCTGCTGTGCAGAGCATGATGAAGAAGTTCGAATCAACTGGAGAACTGGGCGTCGCTCCGGAAAGATGCCGACGACCGGTTGCACCCAGGTGGTTGATGAAATCGCTGTTGCTATGGCAGACAACACTGCGCCCAATTCCCCATCGTCAGGCAGTGCATGTGCTGTGTCACGACAGTTGAACATCCTGTGAGCCACTCGGAGAAGGTACTTTGAACCATGTTCAAATGGTATCTGCACAAGATCCATATTGCGCCCAGCAGGAGAGAACGCACTGAACTCAACAGTTTTCGTGCAATATGGGGCCCCACACCACATCGCTCGCGAAGTTCACTCGCTTCTCCGAAACACATTTGGAAACGATCGAATTATCAGCCGATCGTTTCCAAATCCTTGGCCAGCACGATCACCTGATCTCACTCCATATGATTTCTGGTTGAGGGATTACCTGAAGGACTTACTAATACCGTTAGGAAGAGCTCCGTAGAGAGCGACAGCCGTAGTAGGAAAGAGCGTAAGGACAGTGCGTAATATTGTGAACGATGTTGAGGAAGCCAGACAGAGTGATCAGAAAATTGTGACGGCAAGGAAGAAGAGACTGAGGAAGAGAACAAAGTGTCTCGACGACTTTGATAAGTGTTTACTGAAAAGAAAGTTCTTGGAATATTACTACTTTAAAAGAGAAATACCCACTCTTCGAAAGCCGTACAATTGGGTGAAAACGGATGCAGACATTAATTTCACGAGGAAACGAACCACTTTCTGGAAAACTTCGAAACATTTGGGGTTTCATTTTAAAAAGTTAAAAATAGACGAATATTTCTGGTTGATAGGAAGGTCATTGTAGCATGGCGGGCATGCTTTCTTAGAACTTTGAGAGAAACGAGAAAGATGCGAAGAAACGCGTCAGGTATAGTGATGAAACTTGTGTGCATACACACTATACTGTCAGTAAATGTTGGCAGCATAGCGACGTATCAGGTGTGCGGAAGAATGAAAGTTCTGGACAAAGAGCAATAGTGGTTCATGCGGGAAGAGAAAGGGGATTCACTATGAGTGCAGACAGAGCTCATCTTTGATTCGAGATCAACATCGAAAGATTATCGCAATGAAATGAACAGTGAAAATTATATAAAATGGTTGCAAAAGCGCTTTAATACCAAACATTCCAGATTGAAGTATTGCGGTATTAGATAATGCACCCTACCACTGTGTTCATGAAAATAAAGCGACTAACACATCCTCTCGTAAAGCGGACTTACACTCATAGCCGACTAAGCATAAAATTCCTTTCGGTGCGGCGTTAACACGCAGCGAGCTCTTGGAAGCTGTGAAGGGTTACAAATCAGAGCCAGAATATACAGTGGATAGAGTACTAAAAGGATCTGGGAAAGGACTTACAGTGTTACGCCTTCTACCCTACAACTGTGATCTGAACTCTATCGAACTTATCTGAAATTTAATGAAACGGAAGTTTCACGAACAACGTCAGCAACGTTACCATTTCCCAACTAAACGAATGATTACCCGTACGGCTGCAATGCAGAGCATTATGAAAGGCGATTGTAGAAGGTGTATGAAAAAGTGAAAACTATTACGGACGAATATTGGCACAGAGACGCACTGATGGTCGAAGCTATGGAGATCGTAATTATCAACTTCAATCAGACAGTGACAGTGATATTTTGTCACGTCGTTCTGAGGATATATTGGATGAGGCAGATTCATACTCGACGGAGACAGCTGCTTCGGACATCAGCAACAGCCGTACTGAGTCAGCAGATGAGACAAAACTGTTTACAGAAGAGCTAGGTGTTCAGCCCTTACATATGGATTAAAGGTTGTTGAAAACATTGTATTAACTTTTTTCACTAGGTCGCATTTTTCGTCCCTGTCTTCCTTTTTTCATTTGGAATCCTTGTGCAGGTGATTTTAATTACTTTTATTTATTCATCACAATATTTAAAGTTTGAAAATGATGATGTACTGATTAAAAAAGAGAAGTAGAATAATCTGTTTCTATTGATTGTGCAACGCGGTCAAAAATGTATTTTTCGCTACAAGATTCAATAATAAAGTGATCAAAACCATTCAGACACAGATTTGAAAATTTAAAAAAAAATATTACTTCACCTGACAAAATTTGAAAACACAACCTGTTTTTGCACAGTAAGCAGACGCGTTGTCCACTGCATTACTTCCGCTGACAGTACGTGCTCTCCACTTTAATGGTACAAATTATCGTACAAAATTTCGAAACTTTTTTTTCGTCCTTTACTTACAAACGAGGGCCCACTAGAGTGACTCGCTCCATGAGGTGACATCTGGGACCCTAACCTACACCTACCACCGTATGTAAGGTTTCAGAAGTCAATCAGCCCCAGTGGGGACCTCTCTGCGTTGGTTATTAGTCACACACCAAAATTTCTATTTCATTTTCATTTCTTACGCTTTCCTGTAGGATAATGTATTAACATCGAATGTATTTTTATCTTGCTGGCCACCCAACTCAAGTTATTATATCCAAAAACAATAGCTTTATTTTAATTTCGCACGATTGTCTGTAGAAGAATGAGTTAATAGCAGACGTATTATGCGTTCGCTTCAGTCATTTGACCGTAAAGCAAGAGTTGTTTTTCATTTCCTTCGTTTTCCTGTAGAAGAATATATTAAAAGTGAATGTGCCGTTGACTCCTAAACGCTCGCGCAGATCCATTGTTCGACGGTAAAACAACTCTTTTATGTTATTATTGTTCATTTCAATTGTCTTTCTGTACAAGAATGTGTTAACAGAACCTATATTTGTTTTATCTGCTACACGTATATCAAGAGCAGTTCACACGAACCGTTTTACATTTTCATTGAGGACCGTTATACCGTTCGTGCGTCATCTGAAACAACCAATAGCAGCACACATCAATAGTCCGGGGTGCGCCCAGCTAAAACTGCAATTGTAAACTGAACGGATGATACAGGCACAACACGTCTACAACCCATGTGCGTTTGTACAGAATGACTAATGGAAGCAGCTACGTCAGTTTGAATGTGACGTGGTTTTAGGTGTCCGGAAGTTGCTAATCCATCAGTGACTTTGCAGCAGGATTAAGTTGCCCAGGTCCACAGCTCGCAACGATATTTGGAATAGCAAACGTCAAGGTAACACTGGACCTAGTTATCGCCTTGTACGCAGCTTAATTTCACTGATAAAGCGCACTCCGCGTGATAGTGGTCACATGTTCATGTCGCAGCACCCACGTTTCACTGTAGTGCTAGTGTTCTAAAGTTACTCTTCGCAAGAACTATTACAATGCGGTTTTAAGAGACTCAGAGCGACTTTAAAGAAAACGAAAATTATGTTTTAGGGAATAGCCTCTGTCCTTTTAAGGAACCATCACAGTATTTTGCTTACGTAAAACCGCGAAAAACGTAGATCTGGATGTCTGAGCAGAGGGTTTGTACTAGCATCCTTCACAACACAACGCAGTTTTACCACTGTGCTTCCTCGCTCGTTTAGATGGACATACTTGACGTTTCTAGCAACCCCGCCTTCAACATCTCAGGAATGTCGCTTATGGGCTAGCCTATTAAACAGAAAATTCGGCGACTACTATTCGCTGTTTTAGGAAGATAGAGCATAGATTCCATTTTCCGTGTATGCGTCTGTCAGAAATTAATGGAATAACTTCTGCGGAGGTGAAACGATGTGTAGGTAACTGGGCGAAGTCCTACGGACCCTCTGGCAGATAGTACCTCGTAACGATCCCCCAGGGGAAAGATGGTTCAGTAATTTTAGAGTTGGTGAAAACCTATGTTTGTGTTAGCTGGTACATCCAGATCAGCTAATTGTTTCAAAAATTTGCAACAGATGATTATTTTTACAGTTTTTATTAAAGTGAGTGATGGTTCATTTAGTGGGACTACAATCTGGCGGCAAGGTTACACTCGATATTGGTCATGCTTTAATCAAACCGAGCGGGTGGGAAGCCTGCTGCATCGGCTGCGAGGAGAGTGGCTGGTAGGATGGTTTTCGGCCAGGGGGACGGTGACTGGCCGCTCGCTCGGTGACGGGGGCGCTGGGAATGCTGGACACAGGGCACTTGTTTTGTTCTCTGAAATGTTTGTCTAGACGTCTTGCGACACCTCGAGTCGCTGTAGAACCTTGGCGGCTCTGGGAATTCCGAGGCTGTTTTGCAAACACGGCATGGAATTGTGTCGGCGTCTGCAAAGTGTTGCTTTCCTGTGGAAAGTAATAGCTGTAGTTCCCAGTCCACCGTTGTACGAGGAAATTCACCTAGAAGGAGCAAAAGAGACAGTGGGGATAGCAGGGAACTGTGTGTCCAATTGCAGCTTATCGCTGAGGTTGTTTACTAGTCATAAGAGGGCAGAGGGTCAGAGTGGTGCAGCGAAGTACAGGAGTAAAAAGAGTAGTGAAGGCAGTGAGTGTTGGTCCACAGTCGGGACTGCTAATGAAATTGCGCAGTGGTGACAGCGGTATGAGTGGTTGGAAGCAGTCCGGAGAACGAGAGGGCAGTTCAGCAAGGACTGGCGGAGAACGGAAAGACGCAGCGCTCAATGTCAGTGTTAAAGTGCCGTGGTAAACTTTCTTTAGTTCCATTTATGGGCGTGAGCAAGCAAGTCTGATCGGTCTAAGACTGGAGAACAGGTAGTTTGTGGGTTTTACTATCAGGAAGAACTGGAACTCTGAGGGTGTAACAGAGGATAGTTTAAATCTTATTTGTCAAAGTGTAAAGAAGGAGCGTTTACTAGACCATATAAATCCAGAGGTTAGAGGAGACCTGACTTGTCAAAGTCTAAAAGGATGAAAACGGATATTAAAGGATGTGAATAGCAACCCTTTTCACTCTTAATTTACATTGCCATATCCCTTTAGTTAGTCCCTTCATCTGTGAGTACAAAATGTTCTACGTGACGTCATTCCTTCTTCAGTGTCCGTCGGAATCTTTGTGTGATTTCTGTTTAGTATAATTATCTTTTTCTCACGTGGTGAACCTTTTATAGTGAGGCCAATTACCGAATGTAATTAGTTATCGGTGGTGCGAGAGTGGTATTAAAGATGCCGAGAGCAGCTGCTTGTTTAAGAGGTACAGTTATGAGAGGTAACACTGCAAGTGATGGATTTGAAGATTTAACTGTGTCGACACGAGTTATTAAATTATCATCATCAACCTTTTAACAGCTGCTGCTAGAAGGCCTGCTTTGAAATTTCGTCCCAAATTTTCATGCACAGACCATTTCCTCGTAAACACCACTTTGCAGATCCTTTAGCCTGGAAAACACTATGAGAAGATGCAATAGTACAGCTGAGGGGAGCGAGCAAAGCGGGTGCGTAACTGACTATTCAAGTAACATGAGATCACAAGTTGACTTCACATGCCGCGGTTGGTGAGCAAGGCATCCCATTCATAATATTTTGTCTACCCGCCGAGTAGCGATCCAGAAAGAGAAACATTCAAACGGCTATCGGGCAGTGATATGCAAGTGGAGGGCAACGAGTGTGTTGGCCAGTAATGCCAAAGCCAGAAGAGGTCAAAAGAGTGGACTTCTGTAGCGGGCAGACTCTTTGGTGGACAAAACACGTAGCCTACAGCTGCGAGTAATAGTGGTATAGTTGTGTTTTGTTGATTACTTCCCCACGTTTAGGGATTTCGACTTGTATACGATTGAGACATTCTATAATGTAACGACCATGCTTCTCATCTATGAACAGTTTCACTCGCAATTTCCTTTATGAAGCAGCTCGCCCCCGTATCTGTACTAGTACTAATTTTTATGGGTACCATACGTTTATTGCACTCAGCGTTTATCAATGTACCGTCCACTTTTTGTGGCTTAACGGACTTCAGCACCGCTTAGTGGGGACTCACTGTTTACACATTTAAGGAACTATTTGTGTTAATACCTTTCGAGGTAGCAAGCAAAAGACAAATAACGAGATTTCATGAAATTATTACTAAAATGCTACCAAATTAAAATAACTAAAATCACGCGATAAGGATATGCTATCCACTTAGGCCTACCTAATGTCCATATGCAATGCAAGAGTGCGTGAGTCATTTGCTTGCAGCACTGTGGAAATACAGTATTATTTATTGGCGAAAGACACATTCTTCATTAGAGCCATTTGAGCAACATAAACTGGTGCCCGACGTTGATCGCAAGGAGGAAAACTACTTGAAAGTGTCTCAGAACAATCGGGAGAGGAATGCAAACGCCTAATGCAGCTGTGCGGGAATACACGCAGTGTTAAGGAAGGACAAAAGGTTTAAGCATGGTGGTGCTGACCATTCCGTGTTTAACATTTTTCTTAATCTCTCAGTGTACAAATATATTTACTGACACACAAAATAACTATGCAGTTTGAAGGGCTCGATCTTGTTCAGTAAATAACGACCCAAGCTCCTTACAGCTGTTAATGCTTATTGAGAAATGTCCTTTGCGTGCTTCAAATTTGATGTTTCTTTTGCACGTACAAAATTTCAAACAATTCCAACAGATGGCAGAGCCGCAGTGAACCATGGAAATGGCGTCAACGCAAGCAACCTGTTGTAATTGAATTCTTGGTTGCGGAAAAAGAATCCTTGATGAACACCAATAAAAGTTTGTGTGGTAATGACCCAGCTATTTGATGATAGGTAATGAGAGTTTAAAAAATGAAGATGTGCAGAAACTGAGCTGCATCATTCGCCACGCTCGGGATGTCTTTCACAGCAACTGCTCCCAGCTTCGTGAATCACACCCTTGGACTCCCATCAGTTTGGCCACTTGAGGATTCCATACGTGGGACGCACTATGAAGATAGGCGCAATTCGTGCAGTGAAAACATGGCTGCGAGCACAGGATTAGAATTTTTAGCAACAGGGCATACAGACCTTCGACCGTGATGAAGACTATGCAGAAAAACAGCATTTGTAAAAGAAATGTTGACCGATACTGCGACCAATTTTTTAAGAGTAAATATGTTCTGAGAAAAACATATGGGCCTTTATTTACTGAAAAACCGTCGTATTACCAGTTTTTCCTGTTTCCCTCAAGGGGCTCGGAGAGAATAACCACTTACAAGCCTCTGTTCAAGCATTTACTAACCTAATTTTAGCTTCATGTCTACTGGAGGATAGAAAAGCCCCCCTTCTTTGAAGTAGAATTTTGTACCTGAAGTTGTGTTATTGCAAGTCCCGAATATGTAGTATTTATATTATATTCTCTCATCGGCAAGCAATCTCATAAACATTCGCGTTTTCTTTTTAATGCATACACTCAGCGCCCTTGGAGAAACGAATAGGCGGCATATAACGAATCCGTTCACGGATCAAACTTTAATCGGCCTATCCGCAACAACTGTAAATTTCCAGAACAGATAGTAACCCCACTAAATTATTCCCCACTTTTACTTTCGTGCCATTAAGTGCGACTGCAATGGCACATTTATTTAAGCCAAAAGTAATCTTCCTGGTGTAATGTTGAAAATTTGTGCAGGAAAGATGCTTCGAAAATATTGATTAGAGAAAAAAGCTCCGTGTTCGTTGGCCATAGGGATCTACATCTACATCTACATCTACATTGATACTCCGCAAGCCACCCAACGGTGTGTGGCGGAGGGCACTTTACGTGCCACTGTCATTACCTCCCTTTCCTGTTCCAGTCGCGTATGGTTCGCGGGAAGAACGACTGTCTGAAAGCCTCCGTGCGCGCTCTAATCTCTCTAATTTTACATTCGTGATCTCCTCGGGAAGTATAAGTAGGGGGAAGCAATATATTCGATACCTCATCCAGAAACGCACCCTCTCGAAACCTGGCGAGCAAGCTACACCGCGATGCAGAGCGCCTCTCTTGCAGAGTCTGCCACTTGAGTTTATTAAACATCTCCGTAACGCTATCACGGTTACCAAATAACCCAGTGACGAAACGCGCCGCTCTTCTTTGGATCTTCTCTATCTCCTCCGTCAACCCGACCTGGTACGGATCCCACACTGATGAGCAATACTCAAGTATAGGTCGAACGAGTGTTTTGTAAGCCACCTCCTTTGTTGATGGACTACATTTTCTAAGCACTCTCCCAATGAATCTCAACCTGGTACCCGCCTTACCAACAATTAGTTTTATATGATCATTCCACTTCAAATCGTTCCGTACGCATACTCCCAGATATTTTACAGAAGTAACTGCTACCAGTGTTTGTTCCGCTATCATATAATCATACAATAAAGGATCCTTCTTTCTATGTATTCGCAATACATTACATTTGTCTATGTTAAGGGTCAGTTGCCACTCCCTGCACCAAGTGCCTATCCGCTGCAGATCTTCCTGTATTTCGCTACAATCAGGTTTCTCGATAGAGCGCCAAGGGAGGGTACACAATATACGTCCGCTGCTTTCTACATTACGCGACCGCGTCTTGCTAACTGCGGGAGATGCTTGCCCTGCCAAGGTAACAGTCGGGAATGGTTCCTTCAGGTCACAACGCCATCAATTGGTATTCTGAGCCAGGAACCGCTTAAAGAACAAATTTGAACGACGAAGCTATAGGGCCCTAACGGCTTGTGGTCGAGAGAAAAGATGCTCAATTGCTCTCAGACTGCGTCAGTCGTCACTGCCGCTAGAAGTTTGTGCAGGGCCGCGGCACCTCTCAGCAACTTTTCCACAGGTGGTGAACCATCTCATCGTGCTTTCCTTGCTACACAGTCGTTCCTCTGGCTACGCCCTTGATAAATTACTCCTTGGAGAGACTAGCTTTAGAAGAGCGATGTGTTATTTAATTTTTATTTTATTTATTTATTTTTTTGTAAAAAGTATGTGTATGTCTGCTCCAGTGTATTGTTCCATTTAATTCTAAGGCATCCTTTTCCCACAACTAGGTGGTAATTTGAATATTATGAATGTTTTCCGTTAGGCCAATTTCAGATTTGTTGTCACTGCTAAAGGCATAAATATGATTTTAGTTGTTTTGTTTTTCAAGAGTTACTTATTGTGTGTTTAGTCCCTACTTGCAGAAAGGGTTCGTGTTCTGTACATTGCGTGACAGTGAAGTCCCTTTTTACCTTGACCTGCAGGGGACAGGTATCTCTTTCCTACCGCAGGGACTAATCACACAACATGTAACATTTGTAAAAGAAACGATATTTGTACCTTTTGCAGTGACAACTTAGCTGAAATTGGCCTACTAGAAAATGTTTATAATATGCAAGTTAGGTCTGGTTGTGGGAAAATGATGCATTAAAATTAAATGTAACAATACACTGGTGCAAACACGCACATACATTTTGCAAAAAAACACATCACTCTTCTAAAGTGAATCTCACCAAGGAGTAATTTATCAAGGGCGTAACCAGAGGACCGACTACGTAGCAAGGAAAGCACGATGAGACTGGTTCACCACCTGTGGAAAAGTTGCTGAGATGTGCCGCAGCTCTGCACGAACTTCTAGCGGTGGTGACAATTGAGGCAGGTTGAGAGCAACTGAGCATCTTTTCTCTCGACCACGAGCCATTGGGCCTCCTTAGCTTCGCCGTTCAAATTTGTTCTTTATGTGGCTTATGGCTCAGGATACCATCACAAGCGGGTGTGACCTGAAGGAACCATTCCCTACTGTTATCTTGCTAGGGCAAGCACCTCCCAAAGTTGGCAAGACGCGGTCGCGTAATGTAGAAAGCAGAATTACTTGTACAAGGGGCAAATGATCTTCAGTAACGTTCAGTCCGAAATAGCTTTACAGCACAGCAACACTCCCAGAAGCCTATTCCTCTTCCAGGTTCAAGCGTTGCCTCTCCTCGCCCCCAAGTTACACAGAGTCAACGAAGATTTATCGCTTGCTTTCTCTATAATTCCCTTGCATTGTCACTCCAGGATACATATTATATTTGTCCCGGCGGATTCTAGCAGTGCGTTGTTAATCCTGTAGTCCGAGGCTGCTCCATTTTCAGATTTCGTGAAGCCAATACTCTCTTGGGAATTCTCGAAATTAATACTGTGTCTTTGGCAACTGAACGAAGCTACGCAGTGGTTGAATTACTACACTCGGAAGGCGCAGGTGTCAGATCACCATCCAGTCAGTTAGATTTACGTTGTTCCGGGGTTCCCGTGAATCACTCAAGGCGAATTACGGGATAGTTTCTTAAACAGCGACACGGCTGATTTTCTTTCCCAAACCAATTCAATCCTGCTTGAGAGTTCTCTTCCACAGCCAAGTCATTGAAGGGTCGTTAATTCTAGTCTTCTCTCCTTCCTGGCACCTGTGGACAATGCTGCATAGCTGCACAAGAGAATCTTCTGCATTTTGTCTGTCATGAAGTCATAAGGCCGAAAATAAATTAAACTAAGCGCCCTAAAAATGGTTCAAATGGCTCTGAGCACTATGGGACTCAACCGCTGAGGCCGTAAGTCCCCTAGAACTTAGAACTACTTAAACCTAACTAACCTAAGGACAACACACACATCCATGCCCGAGGCAGGATTCGAACCTGCGACCGTAGCGGTCGCGCGGTTCCAGACTGTAGCGCCTTGAAACGCTCGACCACCAGCGGCCGGCTAAGCGCCCTATACAAAAGTTTTTTGCTTCTGATGAAACTAGTGCGGAAAAGAACCGACAAAAAACAGAAATACCGAATAAATTTGGTACCCTTGTTAATGGTATTAAGAATGTTTAGTCCGATGTTTGGTTTCATCAAACTGATGAAGCCTCGCTCACTGTCGTGGACGACGTCATTTTGTTCCAGATAGTTTGAAACGCGTCAGTCCATTCAGGACTTAGTCGTCTCATTTTTATTTCATTTCTTTGATTCAATTTTCGCTTCTGAAACATTCTTGTACCGATTAAAAAAATCAATGTTGATCATGAACAGTCTCAGTGACTGCAATGATTGAGCTGTGAATTCGCGTTTTAAAATTCGTTCCACACTGGGTAGCTATTGCGTGTTGAATTTTTATGTAGCAGCATGTCTAGGTCGTGGTGAGGTGCTGAGGAAGAGACAGACAAGTTTCCGTGACGCCAGGCTAGTCCCTGGGAGTCTGCTTGCGTTTCTAAGAGAAGTGCCACCAAGGGTAGGTGGGGCGCAAGCAACGCAAGAAGCAATCCGTCTGTTTTATTTAGGCCATGCACTCGACCACCAATTCTCTCTGAATACGGTGGAAAGTTCAGCATAAGAGCCCATCGACTCCACCTTAAAATGCCAGCATAATGAGCCGTGATGAAAACTTGACCCTTTGCAGAATACTGCCAATTTTTAGAAGCTAAAGCTATGCGGTCAGTCAACTCCAAACAGAATTTTGTTTGATGTGGCTGGTAGCCTTCCTAGAAGGTTGGAGAGTGGGACGTGACTCGCAGAAGAAGATCTCTGACTTTCTCACGGAAAGAGAAATAGCTGAATTAGTTTCAGAATTTATTTTCTCCATTTGTGGAGGCGAGGTGCTGTCAGCCGGACGTCTTTTCCATGCAGAGTGAACGGTTTCTTATGTCATGTAAAACGCTAGAAACAACGCCATTGGCTGCCCCTAAAATAACACCAGACAGTGGAAGGCCCCTTTCAAAGATTTACAGATGCGGGATACCTGCGGATTAGCTAAAATAAAAATATCTTTGAAGAGCAGAAATTTCGCATTCCGCGTTTAGGAACTGTATTCATTGGCTGTACGACAAAACTTTTCCTAGGAAGAGAATTTGGCAGTTTTGTTGCGAACATTTTTGTTGGCCAGAATTTAACGGAGTCCTGACATTGGCGGAGGATAGTTTGTGTGTGCAGGGAGGATATAACCGTTGGACAACTCAGGGAGAGCACACTGTGCTGCAGCTCCTTTTGTGACTCTGGTTGCAGGCGGGGCTAATTCAGAAGGAGAGGCGTTGTTCTCCTCCCATTTTGTCGGCAGCCATTCACACTACTACATACTTCAGTTTCAATCATGGTGAGGATGTGCAGCAGAGACGACTGAGAATAAGAGTTATCTATCATTTAGTAAGCATGTGGTTTGGACTCAGTTAGATTCCAGGCTCTCGATACTTTTGATTTGGTATTCCAGGACCTATTAATGACCCATTTAATTATAGTAGTTACGTTTGACATCATTTGTCTTCTGTAAAAGTCGGAGCAATCACTGTGTGGATACCGCGACATGTTCTCCTTATCAGTGATTCGTAAATGACAAATACTCTCTTCTTCCTTCTTCCTCGTGGTCTTTGTCAATGAATCAATAATTAGTTTAGATTGATCACTATCCATAAAGGTTAGCTGTTTTATTTGCTCTGTGTACTATCACCTTTTATTGAAATTACTAGCGGAGAAACTGGGCCCTGTCAAAGTACTTATTTATAGCTGTGCGTTTATCCCCGTACCACGTAGTGTCTGGCGTTGTGCTTTCAGTTTATGGCGTCATACCTCCTAAACTTTGTTTCGTGCAATGATATAATTTTGTATGAACATTCAGCGGTTTGCGTGGGTACTAAGTTTATTGTGAAAAAAGTTAATACCAAAAAACTAATAATTTTAAATGTCTTGCAAGATGCGGAAGTTTCACATGCATCTCATTGTTCATGACGTCATATCTCCTGAACTATGTGTCATACAGTGATATAATTTTGCACTTACATTCAGAGACATATGTGCATACTGCCTGATAAATGTGTCGCGAATATAGCCAGTAGTAAAGAAGTAATAAAGTGCGACGTTATGTCTCATGCGGTACTTTTCCTGAATGAACAGTAGAAAAATTGTAAGCGATAAATATTTTTCCTTTCATCATTCTGTTGGGATTGTTCTTGTTGTTGTTGTTGTTGCTGTGGTCTTCAGCCCAAAAACTGCTTTGCTGCAGCTCTTCGTGCTACTTTCTCCTGTGCCTTCACCTCCGAATAACTACTGAACTACATCCTTCTGATTCTGCTTACTGTATTCGTTACTTGGTCTCCCGCTGCGATTTTTACCCTCCACGCTTCCCACCAATACTAAACACGTGATCCCTTGATACCTCAGAACGTGTCCTACCAACTGGCCCTTCTTCTAGTCAAGTTGTGCCATAAATTACTCTTCTCTCCAATTCTATTCAGTGCCTCCTCATTAGTTATATGATGTACACATCTAACCTTCAGCATTCTTCGGTAGCACCACATATAAAAAGCTTCTATTCTCTTCTTGTCTAAACTATTTATCGTCCATGTTTCACTTTCTTACATGGCTGTACTCCATACAAATACTTTCAGAAAAGACTTCCTAATACTTAAATCTATATAAGATGTTAACAAATTTCTCTTCTTCAGAAATGATTTTCTTGCTATTGCCAGTCTACATTTTATATCCTCTCTGTTTTGGCCTTCATCCGTCATTTTACTGCCCAAATAGCAAGACTCATCTACTACTTTGTCTTGTTTCCTGATCTGATTCCCTCACCATTACCTCATTTAAATCGATCACATTCCATTATCCTCGTTTTGCTTTTGTTGATGTTCATCTTATATCCTCCTTTCAAGACACTGTCAATTCCTTTCAACTGCTTTTCCAAATCCTTTGCTGTTTTTGACAGAATTGCAATGTCATCAGCAGCTTGTCCCTGAACTTTAATTCCTTCTCCAAATTTTTCTTTGGTTTCTTTTGGTGCATGCTCAGTATACAGATAGAATAATATGGGGGATACGTTAAAACCCTGTCCCACTCCATTTTCAATTATTGCTTCTCTTTCATGCTCCTCGGCTCTTATACTGGCATCTGGTTTCTATACAAATTGTAAATAGCCTTTCGCTCCCTCAATTTTACCCCTGTTACCATAGGAATTTCAAAGAGAATATTCCAGTCATCATTGTCAAAAGCTTTCTGTAAGTATACAAATGCTGCATACGTAGGTTTGCCTTTCCATAACCTATCTTCTCAGATAAGTCGTAGGGTCAGTACTGCCTCTCGTGTTCTTACATTTCTCCGGAATTCAAACTGATCTTCCCCGGGGTCGGCTTCTACCGGTTTTTCCATTCCTCTCCCTGTTACTATGTTGCATCCACGAATTATTAAGCTGATAGGTCGTTAATATTCACACCTGTCAGCGCCAGCTTCCTTTGGAATTGAAATTATTATACTTTTCTTGAAGTTTGAGGGTATTCGCCCGCCTCATTCATGTTGCGCAGCAGACGGAAGAGTTTTGTCACGGCTCCCTTGTATAGACCCTCTACACACTTTTTCTGCTTTCGGCTTTCCCTTCTTTGCTTAGAAATGGTTTTCCATCTGAGCCCTTGATATCCATACCACTGCTTTTCATTTCTCCAAAAGACTTTAATTTTGCTGTAGACAGTATCTGTCTTGTCCCTTGTGACATAAATTATTACATTTGTCCTCCAGCCATTCCTTCTTAGCAATTTTGCATGTCCTGTCGATCTCATTTTCTAGACGTGTTTATTCCCTTTCACCCGCTTCATTTGCTGTATTTTTGTATTACCTCCATTCCACAATCAATTTCGATACCTCCTGTGTCACTCAAGGATTTTTATTAGGCCTTCTCGTTTTACCTGTTCGATTCTCAGCTGCCTTCACTATTTCATCTCTTAAAGTTACCCATTCGTCTTCCACTGTATTCCTTTCCCCTGTTCTAGTCAATCGTTCCCTAATGCTCCCTCTGAAACTCTAGTTCTTTCAACTTATCCAGGTTTCATGCTTCCATTTCCTTGATTTGCTACCTTTTTTCCAATTTATTCAGTTTAAATCTACAGTTAATAATCAACAAATTGTGATCAGAGTCCACATCTGCCACTGGAAATGCCTTACAATTTAAAACTTACTTCTGAAATCTCTGTCTTACCATTATAGAGGGCAATATAATAAAACAAGAAAATGTATCACCTTGTAATTGGCCAGCAGTATTTGACAGGCTTTAGCACACTTCTAAAAATTATTTAGTATGGAGCACGTTTCCTTGTCAGCTACGGCATTAACAACAGGACATTGTACAAACTACGTCTTTGAGAAACTGACAGCAGCAACAATTGTTAATTACGAGTGAGTGAAAAAGGAGATTACTTTTATGTTATTTTGAGTCGCTCATTTATTCCTGTGTGTGGTCTATGTGTGAGCGAAAAAGCTCGCTTAGTCCCCGACGCAGCAGCCGCTATCCCCGCCAGTGCCGGGAGGCCGCGGGTCGGCTCGCTGCCCAGCAGGCGGCTTGCATCATTTCCGGCCACTTGTCGTCAGTCCCACGCACCCATCAAGCGAACCTGTCTTCACCACTCACTGCGACCGCAGCACGAATGTCCATGCACTGGATTTTGCAGCTTTAAAATTTGACATTCTCTCAGAATGTCTTCGAACACGACTTATGAGGACTGGTGCTACTGTTCCGAGTCAGTGTAAACTTCACAAATTATTGGCCTCAGTCTGCAGTCGCTTATACTTACAATTAATTAACGAATTTACTCGTGTAAAATGGCATCTCAATTGTGTTCTCGTTTCCTGTTCTGGCACAGAACTTGGTATAGCCGCTAAATGCAGTCTAAAGCTGAATGCAAAAAACAGGTGATTTCTCAAACTGGGGAACAATCAAGAATGGGGTGCCGCAAGGTTCGGTCTTGGGTCCTCTGCTGTTCTTCATTTATATTAGTGACTTGCCATTCTATGTTCACGAAGATGCAAAGCTGGTACTTTTTGCCGATGATAGAAGTATAGCTATCACACCCGACAGACAAGAATTAACTGGTGAAATTGTAAACGATGTTTTTCAGAAAATCATTAAGTGGTTCTCTGCAAATGGGCTCTCATTAAACTTTGACAAAACACAGTATATGCAGTTCCACAAAGTAAATGGAATGATCCCATTAATAAATATAGACTTCGATCAGAAATCGGTTGCTAAGGTAGAATATTCAAAATTTCTAGGTGTATGCTTTGATGAGGGGTTCAACTGGAAAAAAACACACTGAGGATCTGCTGAAACGTTTGAGTTCAGTTACTTATGCTATTAGGGTCATTGCAAATTTTGGCGATATACATCTAAGTAAATTAGCTTACCACGCCTATTTTCATTCACTGCTTTCGTATGGCATCATATTCTGGGGTAACTCATCATTGAGTAAAAGAGTGTTCATTGCACAAAAGCGTGTAATCAGAATAATAGCTGGAGCTCATCCAAGATCATCCTGCAGACACTTATTTAAAGAGCTAGAAATCTTCACTGTAGCCTCACTGTATACATCTTCACTTATGAAATTTGTTATTAACAATCCGAACGAATTCAAAAGTAATAGCAGTGTACATGGCTACAACACTAGGACAAAGGATGATCTTCACTACTCAAGGTTAAATCCAACTTTGGCTCAGAAGGTGGTAAATTATGCTGCCACAAAAGTCTTTGGTCACTTACCTAATAGCATCAAAAGTCTGACAGATAGCCATATAGCATTTAAAAGGAAATTAAAAGAATTTCTTAATGGCAACTCCTTCTACTCATTAGATGAATTTTTGGATATAGTAAGTGGGTAATTTCCCAACGCCCAGGAAAAGATATATATTGCGTGTCATGTAATATTTTGTTTCATGTAATATCTTGTGTAGACACCTTTTATTAACCTGACACGTTCCACATCATTACGAAGTGTCGTATTCATGATCTATGGAACAAGTAGTAATCTAATCTAGTACTGCATACTGATGTCAGCGATTTTATATGCTTTTCCATTCACCATTGGGGAAGAAGAAAATGGTCAACCACATATCTCTCTATGCCTTTTATGTATTTTATCTTATTTCCATGGTCCCTACACGAGATATACGTGATGCAAGCAGACCACATGTCCTCTTGTTGATAAACAATTTTCCGTACTTATCGATATTTTATGGTTCAAATTTCTCTAAATAAAAACAAATTCAAATTAAATATCCCTTTCGAATCTCGTTTGTAACTAAACCGACCTTGAACTATCGTAAGAACATAATCAGCACACCATGGTATGCTCACCGTCAGGTGGCTTGCTGAGTATGGATGTAGATGTAGATGTAGAAATTACATAATCAATGTCCACAGCTTGTGGTCTACTGGTTAACACCGCTGTCTCTAGATCGCCGGGGCCTTGGTTGGATTCTCGGCTGGATCGATTTTCATCGTTTCTGGATTGACTGTCCTCATCATTTCGTATCATCCTCATCGATGCACAAGGCGTCGAAGTGGCGTCAAATAGAAAAACTTACACCATGTGGCTGAACAACCCTACAAGGGGTCTCCAAGCTAATAACGAGGTAATTACATGTTCCATAGATCATCTGAAGGATTCTTTAACTGAAATGATATGAATCGAGTCAGTTTACAGAATATGTATAAACGGTTAGTGCTAAAATTAATAAATATATAATTTTAGTGCGATCATTTCATTTCATATACACAAATACAAAGCACTTATCAAAATATTAGTAAATAATATTGTTGTTACACTATTACCGATGATCAGAAGTTTCACAGTTCCGTAATTCTCACTCGAATAAGCCACTATAGATGATATGCAATATCCCCCTTGAAGTGACGTAACAAAGAATTACCATGCTGTAGGCAATCTACATTTTTACTGTACACGAGTTTCACGGATTAGTTTGAAAGGTCTCTGTTGGATTCCTTTCATGTTAATTTCATAAATATGTTGTCATTTACGGCATAAATCCCTCTTCTAAATTTACTGTGGCGTTTCTGACTATCTGGGAGGAGACTGAGTAGTGGAACGTGTTACTTTTACACATAAACAAGAACGATCTGTCACACTACTACACTTTAAAACACAGTTTATATGTAATTCATGTCACACAGTCTCATACAGAACCTACATCCGCTTTCTTTTATATACTGTATATGATAAGATACTGTCATCCCTCTTCCCTTCTGTGTGAGAGGATGAATGAGCAAATGTATTTCTAGTTGCATGCTGGATGGTAGCAGACAAGCCTGTCTGCTAGAGAACAGTAGGACCAACGTCGGAACAGGTAGCTACACTTTCTAAAAGCAAAGAGGTTTCTATCCTTACTATGGTCCTGTCCGTCCCTTGTCATGTTGGTACAGGAAGCTGCCCCTCTGGCCACTTCCGTTTGTATTTGTGAACCACCCTCAGGAAGGGACCACGTCAGTCTGTCCGCGGCAAGCGTCTGAAGTAGTAAGATCTCCGGCTAAGCGCGTGTCTGCTAAGTCCGTAAGACAATGGATTTCTTAAGTTCAGCCTCACTGAAAATTTAATCACCTTTATTTCAGGTTTAGCTCTAAAATATCTAATGTTATCTTAAATTGCAACGCAGTGTAATTCGCGTGTGAAGTTCAGAATATCTTCCGGTAGTTGCTTTGTCACTACTTTGTGAGTAAAGTGGAACCACGTGTTGAACAGTAACTCTAACTAAGATCATCAATCTTAAATGCGAATTTGCGTGAGATTATAACGTCTCGTCTTGACAATATTTTTCAATATAGCAACTTTTCTTTATGTTCAACCCACGTGGGGTGTACTTTGTGAGACCAGTACCACGTGCTTATACAGTTGTTTGACCCATCAGGTTAATAGTAAGACGATAGTAACCAGTTCGAGGTTTTTTCTTTATTAAATCGCGTTTGGATGTAATTTATTTTAATTATCTAAATTATTGTGGAGTTACACTCTTTGTGTAAACCAAGTTGACCACGTGAAGCATGTGGTGTAAGCATCAAATAGCCCTCAGCTATTCTTTTCGGGAAGATTTCACAGAGAGTTAGAATGAATTTAGTATACCAGTGTGTGGTAATTTCATGACGGACAGGATTGCGCTACGAACGTAACTTCTTTGGGTGAAAATTGAATCGGTTGGTTGTGGTTAATTTCCTCTTGCATATGTTTCAACGTTCTTCGTGTGTTATTTTATGAATGCAGTGTTGTATGCAGTCTCCCAATCTTGGCTCCATATTTGATGTGTTCCGTAAGATTACAAACTCACATTTTCACAGTCCTAAATAAGGCACCAGCTTAGTTATGACTCACGTTTAATATGCTGAAATTTCAATGATCAATGTTAAAATAAATTTCCAAATATAAACTGATTTATTTCTTTTTATTTAAATTCTCTTTATATATATATATATATATATATATATATATATATATATATATATATATATATATCACCGGTTGTCGTATGACTATTACAAGATTATAATTCAAGGTTAACTTCCCCAGACAGCTCACAGCTTTTAACCAGCTTTTATTGGCTATCAGTACCGCTTTCATAACAAATTAAAGCAACAACGTTACAAGTTATTCCTTATATTTTCTACATTTTTGCCATTCGCCAATTATTGTGGAAACAGTTACCTCCACAATACTTTTAGATCTGTTTAGTGTGGAAAGGCGAAGAAAGCACGAGTAAGCACATTTAGTGGGTAGCCAGTTGATGACAGTAATGGGGCAAACTGAGTTCTACGCCATTCTCGATATCAAACTGATATGTAAATTAATTAGACTGTGACAGCTGATTGATTTATGACCTAAAGCTGCTTCGCTGGGCTGCACTAGGCACTGACGTCTGAGAGGCCGCACTATGCCTGCTCAGGCCTAGGACCACTGTTGACTGCCCCACCATCAACCGTCTCGTGGTATTAGCACGCACCAAGAGGCTACTTCTTGTCATGTGCCTCTGCTTGGGAGAAATCCGACCAATCTGTCCAAATCAGGAGTCCATAGTGTCTCAGAACACTGTGTTCCTCTTTTTTTGTGACCATCCAGCAGCCAGGTAACCCCCAAAGCCATAGTCCCCTTTGTTCATGGCGCCCTTTGCCACCTAAAGTGGATACTTCAAGTTGCAGCATCTGCAAAATCTGCTACCAAGCACACACTTTTCATTACAGGTTAGTGGAAGCAGCTGCTCTATGTGTTCCCCCTGCCTTACATATACTGACTGAGTTAGTTCACAATATCTCAAGCACAGAACGGTGGGAGAAGGAACAGCCCCAGCCCTCTTCCCTCCAATTCCCTCCTCTCCTCCCCCTCACCCCATCGGTTTCTTCCTGCTGGACAAAGCATCAGGTTGTGGCAACTGTTTGATACAGGTGGCAGCAACTCTTTGATATTGACGCCTAGAAAATTACTGTCGGAACACATCACACTCTCTCTCTCTCTCTCTCTCTCTCTCTCTTCTCTCTCTCCCTCTCCCCCTGGCTCTCTCTCTCTCAAGTGGCTACTTCCTGCCAAGTGAGCGTCTATCGCATACTGCGCCAACCTGCCTTTTGTCCTGAACAAAGTAGAGGATACCTGGCAAATCTCCAGCTGTAGATATCATGGAAATAGTCCATTCCCACAATTTCCACTCTGTCAAATTGACTTACTAATTAATTAAACTGATACCCACTGTGTGGGAAAGTTTTTCGTTGCTTTCTTTTGGTGTGTACTAGGACTGGCATATGTGGTGAGGAATTCCATAACTGCCTGGTTTACAAGCTCTGCTCTTTTCTGCTCTGAATTTTTTCCTTGCATCCTGTTGGCAGATAATGGCTGGTCGTTTTGGCAGCAAGTTCATTACATTGGAGATAGCTAAAAATTTCAAATTTCAGCTCAGTCTTGCTATGTCCTTAAGCATTTTGCAGGAGACAGGGCAAGGATGTGTATGGAGAGTGCTCACAACAAAACAATCGAAAACAATAAACTGAATTACTTCTTTTAGATATATTTTCCAAGACCTGCATCTTCCAAATCAGCAGAGAATTATGAGCTATCGCTCGCCAAGTAAAAGAGAGATCCAAGTCCTATGATTTGAAGATTATAAATAAACTGTATACCCTTTGCTATGTAATTGACATTGAAATTAATTTCGTTATGTGAGATTCTTCCTCTCCAGCACAGGGTGAGTCTTTTTCCCGGCAATTTCCTGCTGGGGGAGAAGAGGGGAGTCTGGGGATTTATTAATTTATCGATTTATTTAATTAATCAATTTGATATCAAAGGTGTTCCTATATCGGCGAGGGAATTTTTCAGAGAGGTGGGGGAGATGGAGGGGGAGGTGGAGGTGTGGGGGTTTCTCAGAGGGACAGATTATCCCCAGGGGGTCATAAATCATTTAGGTAAGGAGAGAGGTAGGGGGAGGGGTTACCTGAAAAACCAATTTGCAGAACAGTAGGTTGGGGTCATAAAGCAATCATCTGTCGCAACTTACTTAATTTACCTTTCAATTTGATATCAAAAGTGGCATAGATAGCAGTTTGCCCTATTATTGGCGGTTAAGGATCAAGGGCTTCATCGACTTTGCGATAGTGTATTTCTTCCCTATTGGAGGTGTCACAGTTACAGTGGCACTTACGACAAACCGGTTTTGTACCATGGTGTTTACTACTGATTTCACCTGTCATTCACCAGCAGTGCATGTGTTGCCACCCTCAGTCAGGCAGCGCCCTCGCTGATAGCCTTCGTCTCCATGCAGTTTCGTACAGTACTTGAGCTCTGTATACTGTCCATAGTGCAAATAATTACAACGAAAGGGAAATCAAGCCTTCTCAAGAATGCAGGTGCACAGAAAATGTGGCGAGTATACAAACTGGTTGTCTGAATTTAGAATAGAATAAGTGCAAGGCCGTTTAAAAATTGCAGATGGCTGAATCATGGCTGAACAGCAAGGTTCTTGCTCATATGACGGAACAGACGTGCAGATTAAAAAGCGAATGCATAACTGCAGAAAAAAAGTGCCCACAAGGAAAAGACAGTGCCTGTTTCCCAATTTTTAAAGAGAAATTTTAAGACTTAAGAGATGAAGGTTCTGACTTAGTGGCAAATATGCCAAATCATCTGATGTCCAAGGCTAGACCGCTTAGTGCAAGAAGAGCAGCTACTGGGACGACCCAGAAGCCTGGCTCTGTTTTGGAGATTCAACTGAGACAAGATATATTGAAATTAACTGAAGGTAATAGTTTTTGAAATTTGACGATACGTCTGTTCCTGACCAAAGAATCTTGGTGTTCGCCTGTGAAGAAGCAATGAAAATCCTCTGTGAAAATGTATCTGTTTTTATGGATGGGACATTCGACAGTATTGTTCGAAACAATTTGAACAGCTGTATACAGTTCATGTCGACATCAGAAGCACAGGAGAAGAGACGAAGGTATTTCTTGTTTCATTTGCGTTGCTCCAGACAAAATTCAAAATACATAATAAGAAAGATTTTTTTCACGACTGAAATATAAGATGCAACAGTGGTCATCGAAAGCTGCAGTGTTAGACTTTGGAATGGAAACAATTAATGCTATGAAAACAGTGTTCCCCCTTTCTGGTTGCAATTTTCACTTCAACCAAAGTCTGTGGAATAAAATACAAGAACTGAGATTAACGTAGGAGTACAGGAATAGAGAAGAAGTCCCGACTGTTTTGTTGCATACACCAATGAGCCAAAACATTATGACTACCTGTTTAATAGCGTGTTGCAACACTTTTCTACGACAGTACAACAGAGTTTCTGCTTGGCATGGATTCTACAAGTCCTTGACAGAATTCCAGAAGTTTGTAGCACCAGGTGTCTATGCAAAGGTCAAGCAAATCCCGCAAATCACAGGATTTTGGCTTATGGGCACACAGCTGGCGCCCGATTTGTGTTCTGATGGTTACAGATCAGGCACATTTGCTGGAAAAGACATCAATATGAGGTCACCCTAATGACCCCAAAACCACTGTAGCACGATTCTGACCTAGCAACATTTACGGTAATCTTGCCGGAAGATGTCATCACCATAGGGGGAGACTTCAAGCATAAAGCTATGTGGCTGGTGCGCAATAATGTTCACGTAGTTCACTGCTGTCGTGATGACTTCGATTATCACCACAGATACGATGGAAACTCAACTCAATGTACCTCATAGCATAATTCTGCCCTCACTGGCCTGCATCTGTGGTGCGGTGCATGATTCATGCACCCATTCGCCTGGGTGACGGTGTGTAAGGACCCAGCGATCGACCTGGTGTAAAAAAATGCGGCTTCATTCGACAAGCGACACGTTTCTATTTATCCGCAGTGAAAACTCATTGATGCTGTGTCCACTACAATCATAACTGACGATATCGTCTGGTCAACACAGGAACACGTAGGGGTCGTGTGATGTGGAGCTCGGTGTTCAACAACGCCTTTGAACTGTGTGCTCTGAAACACTTGTGCCTGCACCAGCATTGTACTCTGTCGTCAGATCTTCCACAGATCGCTGCCTATCCTGGATTATACAGTGGGGGATCCTCCAACCTCTACGTTTTGTGATTAGACGAGATTGTCCAATACCACACTGCCTACTCGTTATTTCACCATCCTTCAACCACTTTCCATAGATATGCTCACTACAGTAGTACGCCAACAAGCGACCAGATTCACCGTTTCAGAAATTCTCGTTTTCAGCCGCAGCGCCACGACAATGCGTCCTTTGTCAAAACCGCTTATATCAGTGCATTTCCGCATTTGCGTCCCATATCTTCGCTATCTTATCTTGACTGCCCATTCGTCTCTCCCACTTACATTCTTTCCTTACTGCGTCACCTTCCCACAACACCACCAGGAGGCATTCAACCTCGCGGTAGGCAGTGGTCATAATGTTTTGGCTCATCAGTGTAAGTGCTGAAGTGGCATATCTTTCACCACCCTGCGTTGTTGATGTGTGGATGGTAATAAAGGAGTATATGCCAAATGGGTAAAAGGTCACGAAATCACGGATGGTCCGTCAATCACGGATGGAAAATCATAGTACACCAACTGAAATGTCCATTATTTTAACCAGTGACACAGGACCACGTAGACTATCGAAGGGTGGCATAGGAAACTCAGCTCCTCAATAAAACAAAAACATCCAAATGCATACTTCCTGATAAATAATATGAAGGAGGAATCTGTAAATGCTATACTTGAAATTAAAAAAGAGAATCCGTTGGCCTGCCACTTCAACACAGAAAAAATGGTCTATAAATCTTGACAAAAGTTAAGGTATCATAAAAATATACGACTAAGGGGATATAAGTCCGCCCGGTTAGGCATGCGGTCTAACGCACTGCATTCCGGGCGGGGAGGCGTGGCGGTCCCTGGCACGAATCCGCCCGGCGGATTAGTGCCGAGGCTCGGTGTGCCGGTCAATCTGTGGATGGTTTTTAAGGCGGTTTTCCATCTGCCTCGGCGAATGCGGGCTGGTCCTCCTTATTCCGCCTCAGTTACGCTACATCGGCGACTGATGCGCAAACATTTCCTCCAGGTACACGTAAACCATAATTACTCTACATTGAAGTTACAGTCATCTGGTGCGAGGGGGGGGGGGCGGGGGGGGGGGGGGCGTCCGCTGGAGGTTGAGTCGCGCAATAAGCCTGGGTTCGGTGTGGGGCGGTGGTGGGGTTAGTGGGCTGCTGTGGCCTGTTGTGGGGTTGTGACCCACTGAGGGCTACGGCGGGGACGAAGCTTCTCCGTCGTTTCTAGGTCCTCAGTTCCATACAATACAATTCAATACAAGGGGATATGAGAAGATGTTTAAAATCTTTGGCTTTCCTTAAAAAGAGTGAAAAATGAAAATTCACTATAAAAAACTTAAAAGTTGAAGCATTTGCTGCAGTAACATTTAGAAAGGAAAAAGGTGAAAATAAACAGAAAAAAATTAGAAAACATTTAAACGTGCCTCTATATTTCATGAGGGCCAGTCCTAAGCCTACGTAAAATGTGGAAGGATGTTCTAATTACAAAACGATCAGCAGAGCCTTCCCACTGTTGCGGCTTCCTTTGACAGTAGGAAAAGCCACGAGTAAAATATTCGTGGTCTGAAATACAATGTTGACGTCACCGGTTCTAAAGCTCATACTCGGGAAGCCTGCGACACCCTTACTGTAACTTTCCAGCTCATAAATTTTAGCAGCATAGCGCATATTCGGGCGAGCTGAGGCCAAGCCATATGTGTCCATGTGATTAGCTAAGATCGATTCTTTTCATACAATGTGTCCGATACGCTACACACTTCTCTTATAGCTGCTTTGTGATACAGTCAGAATACTGGCTTTTGCAACTGCTACATAACGAAAACGCGGCTCTTAGTACTGAGATTGCAGTGAGCTTGGTTGTTGAGAACTTGCATCTATCCTTCCTTTCAGTTGTTTGGGTGCTCCACTATTGCTGTTTTGTGTTATAGTATTCTTACATTTATGGCCACTCGTGAGCACAAAGATCGAAATTTGGATGGCTGCTCACAGTAAGTTTATGCATACAGTTTGGGTAATGCCTATCAGCTGTACTGTCATTAGAGCACCTCTCAGTATAAACTCAATCTTTTTTTTATTTTTACCCTATGTAGTAGGTAAAATGTATTGTATGCGAACAGAAACAATATGTAATACGTTTCTTCCCTTGTCTTAAGCCGAACACTCAGAATTTTGAGTGTCTACTAAGGAGACTGCCTACACTACACTTGTCCGTCCTCTTTTAGAATACTGCTGTGCGGTGTGGGATCCTTACCAGATAGGACTGACGGAGTACATCGAAAAAGTTCAAAGAAAGGGAGCACGTTTGGTATTATCGCGAAATATGGGAGAGAGTGTCACAGAAATGATACAGGATTTGGGCTGGAAATCATTAAAAGAAAGACGATTTTCGTTGCGACGGAATCTTCTCACAAAATTCAAATCACCTACTTTCTCCTCCAAATGCGAAAATATTTTGTTGACACCGACCTACATAGGGAGGGACGATCACCACGATAAAATAAGGGAAATCAGAGCTCGTACGGAAAGATATAGGTGTTCATTCTTTCCGCGTGCTGTACGAGATTGGAATAATAGAGAATTGTGAAGGTGGTTCGATGAACCCTCTGCCAGGCACTTAAATGTGATTTGCAGAGTATCCATGTAGATGTAGATCTAGATGTCTGTCAATACAGATTTTAAACATACCCGTGACACTTTCAAGCTGGTTATTCAGAGCAGTGGGACTAAGCGAGTTCCGGCCCACTTTTGAAATAAAATTAATATAAAATTAACTATGCAAATTAATTAATTGATGACATCATAGGCTTTCCCCAGGCTGCACATGGGTCCTCCTCAGGGAAAACCCAGTTACAATTTATAAAACCTTTCTAATTCTCTCGAATTCCCATCACGTTCTGACAGCACTGTTCCATTAGCTAGAAGTCTGACAGATAGAGCGCTATCACAACAAGAAAAATAGCACAGTCTCGTACAGGAACAAATTCGCAAACATACGGGGTATACATGGACTGCACAAAGAAATTCAGAAACATAATACCTACGATTCATCGATAGTGAATGACCGACTATAAATATGCCTCCTGTACATAACCAAATCTCCTTTCTCCTAGTCCAAGGATTACCACGCTACAAATACGACAGTGTAATGGTATCTGAGTCTTCGTTGACAGGACAGTCTCTCTCTCTCTTTCTCTGTCTCTCACTCCTCTTTATTCTTGTAACACACAACTGAATTAAACTACGAACTACAAACACTTTGTTAACGTCATCTGGTAGACAACTCAATAAGATTTTATCGCTTCTCTCTCTTCTGATATATCAGGAAACAAATACCGTCTGCATGTTGACGTCAATCATATGTTACGAAACAAATACTGTCCGTGGCACTCTCATATCTCGAAAGAAGTCACCTTTTTCGAACCTATCTGCTAAAGGCTCCATACAGCAAAACTCCAGCGCGGTTTCAGACAGTCTCTCTGCATCTTGTAACTGTTCCACAATCTCCGCCCTGCCCTCCTTACAGCTTTGACCATGTGATCGTTCCTATTTAAGTCTTAACTGAGCGGAAGTCGGAGAGCGCTATACCGACCACCTTCTCCATCTCGTGGACAAACAGGGCGAGCTGAGTTAATGCAAAAGGACCGTGTCTTGACCACTCTGTGGAAATGCGAATATGTTACTATAGCTCAGCCCACCGTGTATATTCTGTAAGGCCAGTGCTAAACGAAGCTTTCTCCTGCAACATGAGGTAGTAGAAAAGGCACAAGAGCAGTTACGATGGTGAATCTTATTGGGAAAATTAGGAACACTCCACATGGTTTGGGAACTGCAGGAAGGACGAGGATTTTGTTACTGCATTGCGGTGCATCTCCAAACTGCATACAGGTACTAAAGTCCAAAGGAGACATGCATCTCTCAGATATCGACAGAGAGATGCTCTGCAACTGTAGAATATGTGGCTAGAAGTGACTGGATGCAATCGAGCGTAGTGCTATACTATACCACCCAACCAGAAAGATAGTGCATTTACGCCAGGTTTTCACAACTGTACTACATTTACAAGCAATTTTTCAACACATGGCGAGAAGTGGTGTCATCACATGGGTAGAAGTGACATAAAATCGATAAAATTACGAAAATAGACAGAACATGTACGTTGGTAGCAATAGAATCCTTCTCCAGTCAGCCTCAAATGCCAGTTCCCAATAATGTTCCTCGACAAGAGCATCGTCTTCCCTACAGGGACTCGAGTTCTCGAATCATCCGCCCACTAATTGGACGGGAGGCAATAGGAAGGCTTCTTTAGGGCTGTATTGTGAGGGAAAACTAGCTCTACAGACTCATACACGTTTGGAATGCACCGGTCAGTATACCGGTATTTTGGTATTGCTCACTGTGTCAGCCTTTCCGGGATATTTCGAATACACATCTCAGAACGTTCTGGTTTGCAGAAGGGATGAGGGGAAGCATTTTGTTCAACATCCCGGCATTTAACCCAGCGACATTTAAGCGCCCAGTCCTTCCAGGAAGGATAGGAGACTTTTGCGAGTCTAGAACCAGTAACAGTTGTCCGGCACAGCGAGTAGTGGGTTGTCAGCTGGGGGCAGTACAGCTCTGCGACCAGAAACCAGACCGTCGCCGTGTTTTTTTAATTGTCTGTCTACTATTTTTCCTGTCTGCTTCCTGTGTATTTTATTAGTATCGCCAATCCTATGTTTTATGTTTTAACTTTCCACAATTTTTTGCCGTTTACAATTTAAGTTACTGTTTTATGGCCTACTTTTATTGTTTATTATCTTCTTCTTATGTTTTAACAATTTTGTAGGCTGAAGAGCGGCGTACTAAGCTGCTGCCAGGCCGCCCTATTGGGGGGAATCGAAAATCAATAAACGAAAAAAAAAGTGGCAGTGCTTCCTTCTCTACTGGTGACCAACTGCTACACCTCACTCATCTCCTCTCCCTTCAGCTTAACTCCCATCGCTCCGCCATTTATGTCGCGCTCGACCTCGAAAAGGCCTACGACCGTGTATAGCTTCCTGGTCTCTTGTTTAAGCTCCAGACCTACGCCCTTCCTATCAACTACGTCCGTTTGATTGCCTCCTTCCTCTTCTGCTGCCCTTCCTATGTTACCATCCATAAATCCGATCCCGCACCATCTACCCATCCGCTGGTGTGCCTCAGGGCTCCGTCCTCTCCCCTCTGCTTGACCTCCTGTACATGGCAGATATGCCACAAACCCCCCAGTACAGCTCCTGCAGAATGCCGATGACACCACCTTCCTTGCCCTCACTCTTACCCTTGATGGTCCCAACACTGTCTCCACAATCACCTTGGCCTTTTTGCCACACAGTGTAACCAATGGCTCCTGAAAATCAATCCTTCCACAATCCGGGAAATCATCGTAGGTCGTACCACTTGCTCCTTCCGGCTTATTGATTTCTCCCTTACCATCTGCGTCTGTCCTGTCCACTTCTCCGACCCTCACCTACCTTGGAGTCACCATTGACCGTCACCTCACCTGGATCCCTCATCTCCTCTCTATCCAATCCAAAGCCCACAACCGCCTCTGACTCCTTAAACTCCTCTCTGGCTGCATATGGGTGTTGAACCCCTCTACCATGCTCCACACCTACAAATCCTTAATCTGTCCCATCCTCTTATGCCAGTCCTGCCTGGATATCCGCCCCCCCCCCTAAATTCTACAAGTCCCTCCAGATTCTCAAGCATCATGCACTTCACCTCGCCTTCTGTGTATACCTCCTGTCCCCCTCGCGGATCCTCTATGACGTGATTCCTTTCCCTCATCTGCTCTTTTTCCTAGAATGTATCTGCTTCCTCTGCACATCCCGCCACCTTGATCCCCCTCATCCCATGGTTGCTCCTCTCCTCTTCAACCCCTGCCCACTGCCGTGCCTTCACCATTGTGTCCCCCCTACCCTCCACCTTTACGCCCTTCATCTCCATTCCCGAATTGGCTTCCACCAACACCCCCTCCTGGATGATGCCCTCTCTCCATCCATTTATCCCTCCTATCAACTCTGATCCTCATCTCCCCCTCCCTCCCTCTGTCCTTTTCCTGGGCTCCCTCTCCCCGCTTCCATCCTGTTTTTCCCTGCCTCTCCTCTCTTTGACTCCCTTATCTCCCCCAACTCCTTGCTTTCCCTTCCACTGCCTTCCCCGCTCCTTCCCGTGTCCTCTCTGCCCCCCTTTTTCTATGTCCTCTTCCTCCATCGTCTCCTCCCCCTTTTCTTTTCCACTCATCCCCCTCTTTTTTCCCCTTCATCGGTCCACGTCTCTCCCCCCCCCCCCCCCCGCCCTCCCGGCCCCGTCTGCCGCCATGTCGCCTACAGTGCTGTTTTCAGTGAATGTTCTGTGTTGCACGTCCCCTGTCACTGTTGCGAACAGCCATCATACTGTCGCTAGTTGTGTTTCTATCTCGTTTGAACGGAAACCAGACTGTCGCCATGTTTTTCAACTGTGCCTATTTACTATGTGTTTAAATCAGCATCACTGACCGTTTATTTTTATATTTTTCTTCACATCTCTTTCGCCATGTTTCAGTTTTTAACAGTCACCATTTTAATCTGTGCGAAATAGTTTTGCCGCTGAAAGTCTCGTCTGCAGAAAATGGCGGACAGTGCTCCCACACCAGAAGCAGTAGTTCGCCTAGTTTAACACCGAAAAATTCAAGCTTTGCTCAACAATAGCAGAGCAGTGTAGTTGAGGAAGTGTCTTTCCTTATTTGACGATCTGTAGACCACTTTTGTAGGGTTTAACTGTCAGTACAATATGGCGATATGCACATAATAGTTTTGCCGCTGAAAGTCTCTTCTGCATCTACGCACTGCTTCGAACGAAATGGGGGCAAGGTATTTATGGAAACTTGTGGGAGTAACAAGGTGTCTTCTTTGTTCAAGTGTTCAAAGACAAGTTGAAGCAGACCAACCATCTCTGGCAGTAGGCTGTCCCTCATCCACCATTGTGACATCAGGACATCTCCAGACCAGCAGCTGTAGGACACCGAAAATCCCAACCTTTAATCTCTTGTGTAGGACAGTGCTTCGTATTCTGTTTGAGTAATTGTTCTGATTTTCCCGTCTGTGCTTAGACACTGCTCTCTCTCCAAACAACAAGAACGTTTTTATAATTAATGATGTTTTCGCTAGCATGCACAGACATGATGAAAGCTTTTAGCGGTGAGAACATGAGAAAAAGTTTACTGTTTCTGAGATGTATTTTGAAAGAAGGACGTTGCGATTTCTGGGAAGGGTAACACTTGATGGATGGGGTGTCTTGAAGGATCCTCAGGAAGAATGCATTCGATGTTGTTCTCGAATGTTTTCGTAAACAGGTCCTGTTATGACAAGGATTTCCAAGCAGATAAGCTGAGACATCACGAAAGCTCTTACGACAAAAGCGACCGTTAACCAGTTCTGTGGCACTTTATGGTTTCCAGGAAGGGTTGATATGTAATGGACGGGCTGTCACGTTAGAATCACTAGGAAGAATGCATCCTGTGTTATTCTGGGATATTTTCGTGAACAGTTTCTGAAAGCATTGCAAAAGATTTCGATAGTGCGTCCAGAGGGAGACTTGGGTGTTATTCACATAGACCTAAGTCATCAGTATACCACAGAACCTTTTAGCTGCTCCTGCGAGAGTGGGTTGCTAGGCAAACATTTCGCTTGGCAATTAGGCAGGTGCTGGACCTGCAGGTACAAGGTCAATGTGTCTGTGCACCAGCCACGGGTAAACACATGCTCACCTAAAGTCGTCTTGCATGTGGGACAGGCTGGACCAGCATGTTTGCTCGACACATCCAGTCATTTGTAGGCAACAGTTCGCTGATATGTTGTGGTCAAATTTCTTAACGATAGTTCGAAAGCGATTTCGCATTCAATGAATGTTTGTGCACTGCATTATTTCTGCTGTTTAAGCCTTCTGAGCTTGTTTCCAGAGCGTTATACCTGCCTTATTTTGCCAATTCTACAGGCAGTGAACATGTTGGTACATCAATGTACTGCATTATTTTGTGAACATGTTTGTAGGCTGTGCAATGCGTTATTTCGATAGTTTACAATTAGTGAGCGTGTTTGCATAGGGTTTTACATGCATTGTTCTGACTATTTACGAGTTGTTGCGTACTTGTACATCAGTGTACTGCATTATTTCGGTAATTTACGATCAGTTTCCAGGTCTGTAGGCTATTTGTTGTGACTCCAAGCACGTCAGGGCGAGTGTTTTGTAGTAGTGTAATAAATAAAATATGTGAAATCCATCCCTAAAAAAACTATTCCAACTTCCCACTGAAAATAAATAAAATACACTCCTTCCTCTCCAGCAGCTGGACACAGACTGACCTCTTTTCCCACCTTTTCTTCCCTAGTCCGCCATCTTGGATTACATGATGGGAAGGGGAGAGGAGGAGGGAAGGCAGTGCCCTGTAGTGGCGGTACTGCATACTATGTCTGTTGGACTCCAGACCTCATGGTGAACAAAGTGGATGATGCTACTGCAGATGACAACTCAAATTGTTTAAATGAACAATGCATGCAAAACACAGACTTACATCCATCCTATCCAGCAGCCCAGCACACACTGATTAGTATTTTCGCCAATTCCAAGGAAGATTTGGTGGATGGATGACTAAGGTTAGTAGAGGTAGCCTAAGTGACCTTTTTCCCACGATTTTTTTTCCATCAAAATTTTCTCTCGATTTTCTTGGGAGAGAGGGCAGGGGAAGAGGGAAGGGAGGGGGTTTTTATTAGTGGAGGTAGCCCAATTGACCTATTTTCCCGCCAAAATTTGAACCTCCCGCCATGATGTCATTGCATCATTGCCACATCTATCGCCGCCATCTTGGATCCGCTGTCTTGAATTAATCTGGCAACAATGCAATATGGGTGCATATCCTTGTTGTCCTACTATCAGAACCAGGCTGGCCACACAGTAAGTAAGTGCTCTACCACAGAGCCACATTGCTCGCCAACATTATGAACCTTATTTTAGCACATTAAACATGGTTGGAAAACATCAAAGTAAACTTTCTCGATAGCTGCGTAGAACTACTTTGGGAGAGGTATATTTGAGTTCAGGACTCTATGTACCGTAAACACAAAGAATTACATAAATTCGATTTCTGTGTGATCTCCTTGTCAGCCACTGCTTGCAGATACTACTCATCTGCAGAGAACAGTGTGTATGTTATACACTCCTGGAAATGGAAAAAAGAACACATTGACACCGGTGTGTCAGACCCACCATACTTGCTCCTGACACTGCGAGAGGGCTGTACAAGCAATGATCACACGCACGGCACAGCGGACACACCAGGAACCGCGGTGTTGGCCGTCGAATGGCGCTAGCTGCGCAGCATTTGTGCACCGTCGCCGTCAGTGTCAGCCAGTTTGCCGTAGCATACGGAGCTCCATCGCAGTCTTTAACACTGGTAGCATGCCGCGACAGCGTGGACGTGAACCGTATGTGCAGTTGACGGACTTTGAGCGAGGGCGTATAGTGGGCATGCGGGAGGCCGGGTGGACGTACCGCCGAATTGTTCAACACGTGGGGCGTGAGGTCTCCACAGTACATCGATGTTGTCGCCAGTGGTCGGCGGAACGTGCACGTGCCCGTCGACCTGGGACCGGACCGCAGCGACGCACGGATGCACGCCAAGACCGTAGGATCCTACGCAGTGCCGTAGGGGACCGCACCGCCACTTCCCAGCAAATTAGGGACACTGTTGCTCCTGGGGTATCGGCGAGGACCATTCGCAACCGTCTCCATGAAGCTGGGCTACGGTCCCGCACACCGTTAGGCCGTCTTCCGCTCACGCCCCAACATCGTGCAGCCCGCCTCCAGTGGTGTCGCGACAGGCGTGAATGGAGGGACGAATGGAGACGTGTCGTCTTCAGCGATGCAGGTGAGCACCACAATCAGGACTGCATACGACCGAGGCACACAGGGCCAACACCCGGCATCATGGTGTGGGGAGCGATCTCCTACACTGGCCGTACACCACTGGTGATCGTCGAGGGGACACTGAATAGTGCACGGTACATCCAAACCGTCGTCGAACCCATCGTTCTACCATTCCTAGACCGGCAAGGGAACTTGCTGTTCCAACATCCGCATGTATCCCGTGCCACCCAACGTGCTCTAGAAGGTGTAAGTCAACTACCCTGGCCAGCAAGATCTCCGGATCTGTCCCCCATTGAGCATGTTTGGGACTGGATGAAGCGTCGTCTCACGCGGTCTGCACGTCCAGCACGAACGCTGGTCCAACTGAGGCGCCAGGTGGAAATGGCATGGCACACCGTTCCACAGGACTACATCCAGCATCTCTACGATCGTCTCCATGGGAGAATAGCAGCCTGCATTGCTGCGAAAGGTGGATATACACTGTACTAGTGCCGACATTGTGCATGCTCTGTTGCCTGTGTCTATGTGCCTGTGGTTCTGTCAGTGTGATCATGTGATGTATCTGACCCCAGGAATGTGTCAATAAAGTTTCCCCTTCCTGGGACAATGAATTCACAGTGTTCTTATTTCAATTTCCAGGAGTGTACATTGACTGCTGTCCCTAACAGACTGATCACGGCCTGGTAGTAATTTGCAGTAAAGCACTCTAGAGTGCACATCACGTAACTTCGTAGCTGAGATCTGAGTGCTCAGCAGCACAGCTAAGTCACGTGAGCTGCCGACCAACAGTAGTCAGTCAGCCCTAGCGTGTATCCAAGTTCATTTCATACTGAGCAGAGCGAGTTTATGACAGGTTTTAACATTCTGCGTAGTGTTCTTCCGAAAGTTATTTCAAAGCAATCTGATCAATGTGAACGGCAAAAAGAAGTTGGCTCGCATGTATTAGCTTTTTACACGAGGATTGGAAGCGGCATTGATATCAGATCACAAACGGTCTCTCGGTGTTACCAAGTGTTGAGAACGAACAACTAAGGCGTGCGGTGTTGGGTTGAGAACTGTTGAACGGATCGCTAGTGAAATCACCGTATCTGCTGAAAAGATCGGATCACCTGGTTAAGTCCCGAAATCGAAAGAAATTCGCAAGTGCACTCGACGATGTGAAAAATAATGTATTACGACACAAAATATTTGGCATATATTGAAAGATGAGTATCCTGTGGCAGATAAACTACGTTCATAGAAGAAAGAAGCCGATAGTTTCAACGGCAACGCTCAAAATGGAATTTAAATACAGAAAGACCAATAACGGAAGAAAATTGCTCTAGAGAGAAGCGACAGTGCAGCAGCAAAAACTGTATTGTTGAGAACAATGTACACAATAGAACAAGACAGAAAGTCACGTATTTATTGTCTCGACGAAATGTACGTGAACCAGAATCATTCAAGACCAGTGTGCTAGAAGACAAGCGAGGTTATTGGAGGCCTCGAGGTCTGTGGGCAGGGGGTATGCCTTATTGTGCTTCACGCTGGTTTCTGCCGAGATAGGTTTCATACAAGAAAGTAACTTAATATTTACAGCATCAATGGCAAAGCGTTCAGATGACTACCACTCTGAAATGACTTACGCTGTCTTCAAGCGATGGTTTGTACAACAGCTACTTCCTACTCTAGTGCTGTTATTATCATGGGTAATTGAAGCGAGCACTCTGTGCAAGGGCATAAGGCTCCTCCTTCAAATACCAGAAAGGATGAAATTATTCCATGGCTGTCATCTGATGGAATTGTCACAGTGTGTCGCAAACAAAGCAGAGTCACTCATGCTCATACATGCATATAAGGCTAGAAACCACACTTACGAGATAATGAACTTGCAAGACAGCATGGTTACCGAGTAATCACCATGTCACTGCCACTACAATACTATTGCGCTGATATGTGCGTAAGTCAAAGTCCCATATCACCGAAAGAAATAGCATCTTCCGAACAGCTGACGTCAAAAGACTCATACATCAAGCAGTGAACAACATAAGCATATTTGCATGACTACTCTGCGTCAGACATTCAGAAACACTGCAGGAAGAAGATTTTAAAAAGGAAATCGACAGAGACTCGGTGAAGGAGGCTGGCGGAATTAATCTTCATGATTTTGATTTATGTGAGTCAGGCAGCGAAGGTGAAGACGACGTTTTGGGCTAACGTGTCAGTACTGCTTATTACCGCATACACTGATCAGCCAGACCACCTGCCTAATAGCTGGTATGTCCACTTTTGGCTTAGATAACAGCGTGGAAGTAATGAGGCCTCTCTATGTCGCTGGAAGGAGTTGGCACTACATCTGCACACACAAGTGACCTAATTCCCATAAATTCTGGGGAAGCTCTGACGCCTCGTTCAATCACATCTCAGATACGTTTGATCGCGTTTGGATCTGGCGAGATGCAGGGCCAGCACACAAACTGAAACTCGCCACTGTGTTCCTCGAACCACTCCATCACACGCCTGGCCTTGTGACATGGCGCATTATCTTGCTGAAAATTGCCTCTGCTATCGGGAAACATGATCGTCATGAAGGGGTGTAAGTGATCTGCAACCAGTGTACGATACTCCTTGGTCGTCATGCTGCCTTGCACGAGCTCCACTGGACACACAGTTGCCCATGTGAATGTTCCTGAGAGCATAATCGAACCAACGCCAGCTTGTCTCCATCCCACAGCACAGATGTCAAGGTGCTGTTCCGCTGGAAGACGACGGATTTGCATCCACCCATCAGCATGATGAAGAAGGTTTCGGGATTCATCAGACCATGCAACGCTCTGCTACAGTGCCGATGGTCACGTGGCCATTTCAGTCATAGTTGCTGATGTCTTGATGCTGACATGGGCACGTGCGCAGGTTGTCGGCTGCAGAGTCCCAAAATTAGGAATGTTCTGCGGACTATGTGTTCAGACACACTTGTACCCGGCCCAGCATTCAAGTTTGATGTTAGCTTCGCCACAGTTGGCCTGTTGTCCTGTTTTACTAGTCTGCTCAGCCTACGACATCTGACATCTACATTGAGGGGTGGCCACCCAACTCCAAGACGTGTGGATGCGGTTTCACCTTGGTTTCTCCACGTATTGAAGACACTCATTACAGCACTCCTCGAACACCTGACAGTTGGTACGGTTTCCGAAATGTTTGTGCCGAGCTCCAGGCCATCACAATCGGCCCTCGGTCAAATCCAGATAGGTTGTACACCTTCCCCATTCGAAACATGGACAGCACGCTCACTGATACCACACACATCAAAAAAAGTTTTGCATCACCCCAGTTCCCAGAACTCCTGAAGATAGACGTTTACTGTGGATATTGTATCACAGACAAAGTCCCTTTGACTCTTCAGAGATGTCACTAACCCCCCCCCCCCCCCCCCCCCCAAAGATGTAAACAACCATACATGAGCAGCGCTCATTAGACGGAAGGGGTTCGACAGACGATCAGTTCCAGTCATTCCACCAGGAAGGAGGTACACGGCTCGTGCTGTCTGTAGTTCAACCATGCCTAGACGGTCAATACCGAGGTTAGATCACGTCCGCATTTTTACTTTGTTCCAGGAAGGGCTCTCAACAAGGAAGTGTCCAAGTGTCCCGGAGTGAGCCAAAGCGATGTTGTTCGGACACGGAGGAGATACAGGGAGACGTGAACTGTCGACGACACCCCTCGCTCAGGCCGCCCAAGGGCTAATACTGAAGTGGATGACCGCTACTTACGGATTATGTCTCGGAGGAACCCTGATAGCAACGCCACCATGTTGAATAATGCTTTTCGTGCAGCCACAGGACGCCGTGTTACGACTCAAACTGTGCGCAATAGGCTGCATGATGCGCAACTTTATTCCCGACGTCCATGGCGAGGTCCATCTTTGCAACCACGACACCATGCAGCGCAGTGCAGATGGGTCCAACAACATGCCGAATGGACCACTCAGGATTGGTATCACGTTCTCTTCACCGATGAGTGTCGCGTGTGCCTTCAACCAGACAATCGTTGGAGACGTGTTTGGAGGCAACCCAGTCAAGCTGAACGCCTTAGATACACTGTTCAGTGAGTGCAGCAAGATGGAGGTTCCTGCTGTTTTGGGGAGGCATTATGTGGGGCCGACGTACGCCGCTGGTGGTCATGAAAGGCGCCGTAACGACTGTACGATACGTGGATGTCATCCTTCGACCAATAGTGCAAGCATATCGGCAGCATATTGGCGAGGTGTTCTTCATGGACGACAATTCGCGCCCCCATTGTGCACATCTTGTGAAGGACTTCCTTCAGGATAACGGCATCGCTCGACTAGAGTGGCCAGTATGTTCTCCAGACATGAATCCTAACGTACATGCATGGGATATATTCAAGAGGGCTGTTTATGGACGACGTGACCCACCAACCACTCTGAGGAATCCACGCCGAATCGCCGTTGAGGAGCAGTAGATAGTGTCGGAAGTTCCATGCGGCTTTTCGCGGATGATGATGTAGTATACAGAGAAGTTGCAGCATTTGAAAATTGTAGCGAAATGCAGGAAGATCTGCAGCGCATAGGCACTTGGTGCAGGGAGTGGCAACTGACCCTTAACATAGACAAATGTAAAGGGAAGTAATGACAGTGGCACGTAAAGTGCCCTCCGCCACACACCGTTGGGTGGCTTGCGGAGTATAAATGTAGATGTAGATGTAGTGGGACAATCTGGACCAACAATGCCTTTATGAACTCGTGGATAGCATGCCACGACGAATACAGGCATGTATCAATGCAAGAGGACGTGCTACTGGGTATTAGAGGTACCGGTGTGTACAGGAATCTGGACCACCACCTCTGAAGGTCTCGCTGTATGGTGATACAACATGCAATGTGTGGTTTTCATGAGCAATAAAAATGGCGGAAATGATTTTTATGTTGATCTCTATTCCAATTTTCTGTACAGGTTCCGGAACTTTCGGAACTGAGATGATGCAAACCTTTTTTTGATGTGTGTACACGCACCGAGCATGTGTCTGACCAGCAGTCATACCTCGCCATGTGACAGTGCTATCGCCTGGTGGTTATAATATTCTGGATGATCAGCGTATTTCACTCAGCTTAAGCCTACATTACGTAACCTGAGACTAGGTTTGCTTCGCTGGTAACGAAATTATAAAAAGATTAAATGGCTCACACAGTTTCGTGGTGTACCTTGTTTAAATATTGTCTTCGATTTTGTTGTGAACTCTAAAGTTTGGCTCCTAGCTGAAATCTTTTTTTAATTTTTTTTATGCAAGTCGGACTCCTGTCTTCACTTTTGTAAAAGCAATTATTTGTTCATTCTACATGATATATCAGATTCAGTGATTACCTTTGCTAATATCCTTTTAGAAAATTGGTGTTGGTAAGATAATCGGAAGCCGCGTGGGATTAGCCGAGCGGTGTAAGGCGCTGCAGTCATGGACTCTGCGGCTGATCCCGGCGGAGGTTCGCGTCCTCCCTTGGGCATGGGTGTGTGTGTTTGTCCTTAGGATAATTTAGGTTAAGTAGTGTGTAAGCTTAGGGACTGATGACCTTAATAGTTAAGTCCCATAAGATTTTACACACATTTGAACATTTGATAACCGGAATCTGTCCTCACTTTTCCCGAGATTAGCACCATAGCGAGTGGAAACTTGCTTCGTATCACGTGTGGCAATAATTATATGCAACAGAAGCAAGATTGACGACAATTATACATCATGTGTTATAAGTGAAGCAGTTTTTAATGATTTTTAATGTATGACAGACTTTTTTATATTTTCTGAAGGTGAGATTCCTTCACCTGTGTGTCGAACAGGTACTGTATATGTAGAGCGCTCTGACGCTTGCTTAGGTCTCAAAAAAACGTCAGGTATCAATTTCATATATGCAAATATTTCCTGTTTCCTCTACAACTCCAAATAAATAACTGTCACTACAGTTTGCAAGCCATCACTTAAGGTGAACGTAATCTTCGGGTTGCGAAAGGGAGAGACAAACACTCGAAAATGCGCCACAGATGGTTCAGATGGCTCTGAGCACTATGGAACTTAACATCTTAGGTCATCAGTCCCCTAGAACGTAGAACTACTTAAACCTAACTAACCTAAGGACATTACACACATCCATGCCCGAGGCAGGATTCGAACCTGCGACCGTAGCAGCCCCGCGGTTCCGGACTGCAGCGCTAGAACCGCACGGCCACCGCGGCCGAAAATGCGCCACAGTTTTTCTCAGTAATCACACGTATTGGAGAACATTTTATGAGTATTATAAAAATCTTTGAGGATGGTCAAAAGCCATTGCTCGTCCAGGACGTGTCAGTAAATATATATTTTTCTCTATGTTTCTTTCAGTCTCCTTTTTAATTTTTATTTTCCACGACATCACGAGATGAACGCACATTTTCCGAGTTCGAAAGAGAAAGATAAATACGTGTGCCGTGGTTGTTCCCAATCCCTCATCACGATATTTTCTTGCATCGACGGAAACTACAAACAATGAAAATCTGTTGTTGTTGTCACTGTTCATCCTATTACCATGAGTTGTTATTTTACTACGTTGTATATTTTATACAGTCCAGTGTTTTAAAGGCACACAGTTTGATGACGTGGCCTTTCTCACAAAGCCGTAAATCATTGCACATGTCATCTATCCAGTATGCGTACGGAACTTCCTTGGGCGGCAGTCAATTAGACCACTAGCAAATGGATCGTAGCTAACGCCCAGTCTGGCTACATTGCAGGAGATGGCTCCCTCACCATAACTGTAGTCCGATCCACGAACGATGGCGATTCGCGCATGTTGAATCACAGACGGGGATTACATTATTGACGATTCCAAGCGAAAGTTGCGATAAGCGCATGTGTGTGCTTTTCGCTTGAAGAAAGCATCTATTCTGCAAATTATGTCTCTCGCTTGCTTATGCAGAATTTATCACTTACCGCGGCAATCAGCGATGACAACTCGCAACAAATGGAATCGAAATTCACTAAACAACTCGCTACGATCACGTTTAGTGCTCGCATATGTTACAGCATTCACAGCAGAGCTCTCAGAACCCTACTGAACGCTCATTGGCTGTCGGGCAATACGTGACGTAGGTGCTGAGAACAACCCTAAACTCGAACTCCATCGGTCGTGACTCCAACTACTGCTGCTGGCTGTGCAGAAGTCTGGCCACCCACCAATTAGCTGCTCAACACCAGGTTAACAAATTTTCATTGTGACTTCAATGAATGTCACCCTGGTAGTTGGTTTCTGCATAGCTAGATTTGTGTTGCTGATGCACCTAAAATCACTCGATCTGGTTAAGCCCAGGTACTTGACGGTTGCCACTGATTACTGAAATAAGTTGGAAAGAGCGCAGTTAAACAATCCCAAACCTTTTCTTCAACTTCTTCTTTCATTGCAACTAATCTAAGGACTACGTTGAAGCCAATAAATTAGCTGTATTTCTCCACAATACTCCTTCATCTGTTCATTTTTTCTTTTCTCTCTTTTTTTTAATTAATTTTCTTCACTGTTTTTCTTTCTTTTTTTTGAGTTGCTTTGTCTTTGAAACTTTCTTATTCCTTTAATTTTGTCCCTGTTCTGTTCTGTGGTTATTTCTTGCATCTTCCACGTCTTCATGTGTTACCATAAGGCAGTTGGGTTTGCCTTTTAAGTTTTCAAAATACTGTAAAATGTTTCTTGTCAGCGTGCTAGTACTCATTCATCGGATGTATCCATAAATGATTAGTATTCTTTTCCTGATTTCTTCAGTATTTTTTTCCTAAATGACAGTATATATGTCTGTTACTTTTTAATTTAGGTGCTTTTAATGTTATACCATTTCCTAAAATCATCCACACCACTTTTCTGTCCTTTTTCTTTATTCAACATTTTTTTTACTGGTTCTAAATTTAGAGCTTCTGATGCATAAATATTTCCTTACTTCGTGCATGAAGTTAATGGTGCATTTTTGTTGTTTGTTACTAACAATGGTTTTATTTCTTCGAAGGAGATTTGTAGCCCTACTTTTCCTCTTGACTGTTTAAGTATTTATATCGATTTGTGAGCTACATATACAATTTCCCAATTTTCAATTGTCTGCATATGCTAAACAATTAATTCTGAGATTATCCTTTCTGCAACCAATTTGTATTCGTCAATTTAAGGACCGATGAATGGATTTAATTTTGTGTGCCAAACAACGATATCATCAATTTCCATTCTCAGTATAGTGTTACGAGATGACTGTTGTTAAAATTAAAAACGAAGACTGTATATCTCCGAGCTAATTATTAAAATATTGCACATATATTCACCAGTATCTGCTGTCATAGATTTGGTGTGTAAATGCTGCTGGACGATCGAGCAATTAATAATATGAACCAGCCCTTCTGGGAAGCTTTAAAATCTCCGTCCAATAAAACTGGACAGGAGTTATGACGTTACATAAACTTTCAATATTTTATAGCTATCATCTTATTGTCGCCTAAAATTGAGCCTCATTCCGTTGGTAGGTCAAAGGCTTCCTCCTTATCAACTTATAAAACACAAGATGTTAAAAAATGACACATTGTCAGTGTTGCTCCACAAGCACTGCACTCTGGAAGATCTTCTTGTCAAAAGAGATAAGCGTGTGCCATTGGGCAGTGCACGACAGGAAAGTGAGTGAACGTCGTCATGTGCCTCCTTTGAGACTAAAAGGAAGTGCGGCACGCTCGGATTGACGGCTTGACTGACCACACCTTGTTGTCTTTCACTTCCTACCACAGTGTCCGCCTGCTTGGCTCAAATGGTTCAAATGGCTCTGAGCACTATGGGACTTAACTTCTGAGGTCATCAGTCCCCTAGAACTAAGAACTACTTAAACCTAACTAACCTAAGGACATCACACACATCCATGCCCGAGGCAGGATTCGAACCTGCGACCGTAGAGATCGCGCGGTTCCAGACTGTAGCGCCTAGAACCGCTCGGTCCCGCCTGCTTGGATGATTGATAACGTATCTGCCTACCACGCAGCGGGCCCGGGTTCGATTCCCGACCGGGTTGGAGATTTACTCCACTCGTGGACTGCGTGTTGTATTGCCTCATCATCATTTCATCTTCACCGACGCGCAAGTGGCCTAACGTGGCGTCGCCTGAAATACGCCATGCAATTCCGCGGCCGATCATCCACGGATGGGACCTCCCAGCCATCAGAGATACACGATCTTTAATTTCGTCCCCACAGTATTTCCCACTCAGCTATAGCCATCTTTGTCACCCATAATATTACAGAATGTGCAGGGACGTTATAGCGAACTGCTGTGGTGTTTTCCTCGCAGACTAGTTTCCCTGCTCTGTCGGTTGTATCGATCCCAATGTGTCCAGATATCCAGCGTAATTTCCACTTGTTTTCTGGGTTTGAAGACGAACTATCTTACCTGCCGGGTTCATTAGATGAATGCCTGCAAAGCATTAAGAGAGTCTGTGCAGACAAGAAACTTCCCCATTTATAAATTTATAGAGCTTTCTTGATGACCCAACGCTCGTTAATTACGAGCGTTGATAATGTTTGGTGGTGTTGACAGTTGGCTGCCAGTCGTCAAATAGATGTTGCTAGCCTGCAGATCCGTATTTCACGGGATTTTGTAACATCCAGCCTGAGTGCCCATCCTGTGACGTTTGTCTATGATAATGTCTGTTTCTGGGGGAAGGAGACTTTCTTCAGCCTGGAGCCGACAGTCCGGTTTTTCCCTAATACTCCTAAGTGGGTAGTGGTCTGGACATAGGAGGCCGGCTCAAGGTCGAGTGATGTCCCCAAGACGGCCGATGTTTTCCGATATCTGTTGTAGAAAAATCACTAAACGCTTTGCCAGGATGCAGCACCATACAAAAGTTCCGTTAGTGGAAACAGGAAGTGGTCAATGAATGTGCCTACTTTCGGCTTCTAATTCTGATTGACTGAAAAGCTCAAATACTGAATAATTTCGTCAAAGCCTAGATACTGAATTATTTCGTGGAGCGTTTGGAAGCTCGGGAAATAGAGCAGTCGGCCGGCAGTCCTCGTGGGATGTAGAATTCGTATGCACTCTTGGGCAGCGGTGGAGGTTTTGGGGTGTTTCCGCTGAGTAAATTATCCTCTGCCCTCGTCCAAGCTACTTGTTGTGGTATAGAAGACTGAGAGAGTCCGAAGTGTGTTTCCATCGCTTTCCTGTTTTTCTTGGCGCTGTTACGGACTTCTTGGGCAAAGAGAGAGAGAGCGCTCAGACCAGAGCGTGGAGCGATCAGTTGCTCGGAGATGGTTTTCGATGAAAGTTACGGCCTTGGTTAGGGTTAATTCATGACAATAAACTTCATTTGTTCACGTGCAAGTCTGAGAGGGATATTTTCATGGGTCTTTCCTTATTCACAGTGAACTGTATTTCTATTTTGTTGTCGTGGTGACTATCGGTGAGGGTTGCCAGGGGCCAGTTGGAAGCGGTGTATGAACTGTTAGCGGTGCACACATTCCAGTACAGTGGCCGGATTCGGAAAATAGTTGGATTGCTACGGGACTCTGATTACTGATATTGAAGCAAGGGTGTCAAAGCGAGATTGGTGAACGTTCTTTAGACTAATCTGATAGTGTAACAGAGAAGACAATTAAAAAAAAATGGTTCAAATGGCTCTGAGCACTATGGGACTTAACAGCTATGGTCATCAGTCCCCTAGAACTTAGAACTACTTAAACCTAACTAACCTAAGGACAGCACACAACACCCAGCCATCACGAGGCAGAGAAAATCCCTGACCCCGCCGGGAATCGAACCCGGGAACCCGGGCGTGGGAAGCGAGAACGCTACCGCACGACCACGAGATGCGGGCTGAAGACAATTAATCCGGGTCTGCCAACAAATATTTCCAATTAAATACACGGAGCACTAAGCCGTGTAATTTGCATCGTGTGCCGCACGTCGTTAAAGAGTGCGCTGATTCTGACCGTGGTCGCGAGTGACTTCACACGACGCCACGGAAGTTCCGAGCGCCGACGAATGGAATATTTCAGTTTTCACCATGGGCGGCAATGCATGCTCTGCAAGTGCTTCCATCTGACCACAGGTTGGTTAGGAGTTCTTGTGGCAGGGCTTTCCATTCCATTACCAGGGGGTTGACAACTACTGGATGATTGTTCGCCGGCCTCTGCGGTCGAGTGATTATAGGCGCTTCAGTCCGGAACCACGGGGCTGCTACGGTCGCAGGTTCGAATTCTGCCTCGGGCATGGACGTGTGTGATGTCCTTAGGTTAGTAAGGTTAAGTAGTTCTAAGTCTAGGGGACTGATGACCTCAGACGTTAAGTCCCACAGTGCTTGGAAACATTTGAACCATTTGATGATCGTTGGTGCATGTGAACGTGCATCAATACGTCTCCTCATTGCACCCCATACGTCCTCGATGGGATTTAAATCGAGGGAACGAGCACACCATTTCATTCGCCGAACACCCTCTCGTTCCAAGAGCTCCTTCACCTGCACTATTCAATACGGTCGTGTTTTGTCATCCAGAAAAATAAAGTGAAGGCCGAATGTACTCCCGTAAAGACGCACATGGGGAGAAAGTGCAGTTCCGCAATAACGTTGACCAATGAGTGTACTGTGTGTAAAGATTTGGAGGTCAGCACACCGAAGCAACATTATACCTCTCCGCACCGTAACGTCTGGACCACAAAAACGATCGTGTTCGACAGTGTTCCTGAGTGCATTACGTATTCCCATCTCTCGCCATGTGAAGGTACGCCAAGCACTGGCGAACATGATCGTTGGGGTGGTCCAAACCCCATGTAGTCTTTTCAGTGCTTCATTCAGGCGTGACATTGTGCATCGAACAGCGCAGGTGGAGCAGGTCCCCGAACTAAATCATATCGGGCACGTGTGGAATGCCGTGGGGAGACGTATCGCGGCAAGTCCCCATCCAGCAGTTGTCATCCGTGCTGATAGAGGAACGGAATGCCGTACCACAAGAACTTGCCAACCCTGTTTCCAGCATGTGGGCACATTGGAGAACATGCATTGCCATCCGCGGTGATCATACTCCATCTTAAGAACCCTGTCCCGCCTTTTGCAATGTCCAGGGGACCATCATAAAACGTGGTGGCTTCAGTGTAAGTATTGTCTTCGAAAAGAAGTGTCACATCTGTCATATGTCTCACTGTGCATTTCTTTCAGTTAACATCTCTATTACACTATAGCAGTACTTTCTATGTATGGTCCAGGTTTCATCGAGCTATATTACTTGGCAATGATACAATATGCGAAAGTTACTTTCGTTGTTACGTTTTGCACAACAGTATACTTTAGCTTCCGGAAATGTCTCCACATTGACAACGACCAACTGACTTCAGTTTACCAAAATGTCGTCAGAATTTGTTTTGGAAAAGAACGCAAATAAAAGAGCGAACCCGATGTTATCCAACTAAGAAACTGGCTCTAAGCTTCACGAGTCTGTCAAGTCGTTTAAATATCTAGGGTTTGCACTGTCAAAAGATACGGAATGAAAGGAAAAGGGAATGGAATACTTGGATTTATAAGGAGAATTCTAGAAAACAGCAGTGTACATGTTTAGGAAATCGCATGCAAGAATATAGTGCAGGCTATTTTAGAATACTCTTCCGGTATTTGGTGTCCTTATGAAGTCGGTGTTATGAAAAACGTAGAAAGAAGTCAGAGATGCGTTGTTCTAGTCGAAAATATGTGTAGCTCACACGAAAGTTTAACAGAGACGCTCATCGACCTGAAATGGGTACCGCTGAAGGAAAGACGATGTTGCTTTCATGATACGTAAATGGAACAGGATAAAGTGCGTCTAATACGGAAAATAGGTAGCCTTTGCCATGCACTGTAATGGGATTACGAAGTGTATATTTAGGTGAAGGAGTAAATATTTTGTAATCATGTATATCGTTTAATGGACAGCAGTGGGAAAATGTATCAAATATTTTCTAGAAATGAGGAAAAGCAGTATCATATTGGGCTGCGATATATATGACCTCATTAATCTTGTGAACAGGTGACACATGCTGGGTTTCTACCTAGCCTAATTGTTTCAAAGTAGTTGTTGGATCTTCAGACAACTAATCGCACGTCAGACCTATCTTACAACAGCTGCAACAGCGGAATTCACCCTAGGCCGATGACAACATTTCTCATACTAACAGAGAGATGGCGCCGATATCAATTAAATTATGTTTTCCTAATCCATGAAACATATAAATACCTCACCTACAATGAACTATGTTGGTACGTATGGAACAGTAACAGGAATAGGTCACACGAGATGGATTTTTAAAATAATTACGTTGCCTGTGTTTCATTCAGATGAAACAAGTGTAATATTATGCTGCCATTAAATTCATTGCTTTGGTCGGTCTATCACCAATGGAGTTTCATTGAAAGTAGTTGAAGATTTATAATGAGTCTATTTCTCCCACAGTTAAGAGAAATGGTTCATATGTAGGAAGTCCAAAACCTATAACAACCGATTAAAATATATTCCAAGTGTACAACACAGTATTAGAAAGCCGGTAGCTAAAAGGGAAAAAAGAACTGACGACACAGCAATATGAAAAAAATCAATTGCTCCTTCCTTCTTTTACACAAAGAATTAACTATGATAAAGTTTTGTACAACATGGGTGTAGTCTACTCATCAGATTTGCCACCTACTGATTTTGAAGTACTCCATACCTAAAGATATCTTACAACCACACACGGTATTTTAACAGATATGCCATTGGCTTGATGAATTTTTGGGTAGTATAAATCAGTACATCAGTATACATGGAAGAAGCCTGGAGATACTGGAGGGTATCAGATAGATTATATAATGGTAAGACAGAGATTCAGGAACCAGGTTTTAAATGTTAAGACATTTCCAGGGGCAGATGTGGACTCTGACCACAATCTATTGGTTATGAACTGTAGATTAAAACTGAAGAAACTGCAAAAAGGTGGTAAATTGAGGAGATGGGACCTGGATAAACTGAAAGAACCAGAGGTTGTAGAGAACTTCAGGGAGAGCATTAGGGAACGATTGACAAGAATGGCGGAAAGAAATACAGTCGAAGTAGAATGGGTAGCTTTGAGAGACGAAATAGTGACGGTAGCAGAGGATCAAGTAGGTAAAAAGACGAGGGCTAATAGAAACCCTTCGGTAACAGAAGAGATATTGAATTTAATTCATGATAGGAGAAAATACAAAAAATGCAGTAAATGAAGCAGGCAAAAAAGAATAGAAACGTCTCAAAAATGAGATCGACAGGAAGTGCAAAATGGCTAAGCAGGGATAGCTAGAGGACAAATGTAAGGATGTAGAGGCGCATATCACTAGGGGTAAGGTAGATACTGCCTACAGGAAAATTAAAGAGATCTTTGGAAAAAAAACGACTTGCATGAATATCAAGAGCTCAGATGGAAATCCAGCAATAAACAAAGAAGGGAAAGCAAAAAGGTGGAAGTAGTATATAGAGTGTCTATACAAGAGCGATTTTCTTGAGGACAATATTATAGAAATGGAAGAGAATGTAGATGAAGATGAAATAGGATATATGATACTGCGTGAAGCGTTTGATAGAGCACTGACAGATCTAAGTCGAAACAAGGCCCCGGGAGTAGACAACATCCCATTAGAACTAATGAGAGGCTTGGGAGAGCCAGGCCTAACAAAACTCTACCATCTGGTGAGCAAGATGTATGAGACAGGCGAAATACCCTCAGACTTCAAGAAGAATATAATAATTCCAATCCCAAAGATGACAGATGTGAAAATTACCGAAATATCAGTTTAATAAGCCACGGCTGCAAAATACTAACACGAATTCATCTAGTAGAAGCCGACCTCGGGAAAGAACAGTTTGGATTCCGTAGAAATGTTGAAACACGTGAGGCAATACTGACCCTACGACTTATCTTAGAAAATAGATTAAGGAAAGGCAAATCTACGTTTCTAGCATTTGTAGTCTTAGAGAAAGCTTTTGACAATGTTGACTGGAATACTCTTTCAAACTCTGAAGGTGGCAGGGGTAAAATACAGGGAGCGAAAGGCTATTTGCAATTTGTACAGAAACCAGATGGCAGTTATAAGAGTCGAGGGGCATGAAAGGGAAGCAGTGGTTGGGAAGGGAGTGAGACAGGGTTGTAGCCTATCCCCAATGTTATTCAATCTGTATATTGAGCAAGCATTAAAGGAAACAAGAAAAATTCGGAGTAGGAATTAAAATCCATGGAGAAGAAATAAAAACTTTGAGGTTCGCCGATGACATTGTAATTCTGTCAGAGACAGCAAAGGACCTGGAAGAGCAGCTGAACAGAATGGAAAGTGTCTTTAAAGGAGGATATGAGATGAACATCAACAAAAGGAAAACGAGGATAATGGAATGTAGTCGAATTAAATCGAGTGGTGCTGCGGGAATTAGATTAGGAAATTAGACACTTAAAGCAGTAAATGAGTTTTGCTATTTGGGGAGCAAAATAACTAATGATGGTCGAAGTAGAGAGGATATAAAATGTAGACTGGCAATGGCAAGGAAAGCGTTTCTGAAGAAGAGAAATTTGTTAACATCGGGTATAGATTTAAGTGTGAGGAAGTTGTTTCTGAAAGTATTTGTATGGAGTGTAACCATGTATGGAAGTGAAACGTGGACGATAAATAGTTTGGACAAGAAGAGAATAGAAGCTTTCGAAATGTGATGCTACAAATGAATGCTGAAGATTAGATGGATAGATCACATAACTAATGAGGAGGTATTGAATAGAATTGGGGAGGAGTTTGTGGTACAACTTGACTAGAAGAAGGGATCGGTTGGTAGGACATATTCTGAGGCATCAAGGGATCACCAGTTTAGTATTGGAGGGCAGCGTGGAGGGTAAAAATCGTAGAGGGAGACCAAGAGATTACTACACTAAACAGATTCAGAAGGATGTAGGTTGCAGTAGGCACTGGGAGATGAAGAAGCTTGCACAAGATAGAGTAGAATGGAGAGCTGCATCAAACCAGTCTCTGGACAGAAGACCACAACAACAAGAAATCAGTACGGTGCACTGGCTGCCGAACGTCCTACTGAAAAGAAAGAAACATCAGGCATGCCGGAAGTGAGCGTAATAGGACAGCTATTTTTCTCAGTACACATCAACGACTAATCATGTAGGGTCTACAGCTGTCTCTGATTGTACGCTGACCGTGCCGATGCCTATACATTGGCAATGAACGATCTTATTTAAATGCAGAAAGTGTTGGACGAAATTTGCATTTGGTAAAATGAATCGGAGCTCTCTTTAAATATAGTTAAATATAAGAGAATCTCTGTAACAAAGAAAAATAACCTGGTCGTATCCGATTACAAAATTAGTGCTGTACATCTAGAACACGTCACATTTTGTAAATATTTTGGGGTAATACTAAGAAATAGGATGAACATGACAACGCTGTATAAGCTGGGGCGAATGGAAGACAGATTTGTTGGAACGATTCTGGGTATGTGAATTCCATCTGTATAGGAAACAGAAAACAAAGAAGAGCTCAACTAATTCTAGAATACTATTACTATTACAGTCGTCGACGTCTTTATCAAATAAGCATCACAGTAGATATTGAACCAATTCAGAAACACGCTTTTAGAACCGCAACAGTTGGGTATAGGCCATACGAAACTGTAACAGAGACTCTCGGGGAACTTAAATGAGATTTTTTGGAAGAAAGATGGCGTCCTTGTCACTATGTCTTCTTGGATACATTTGGAGAACATTTAATCGAGGAAAACTTTGCAACAGTTCTAATTCCGCCATCGATTTTGCCGCTTGGGGATCATCAGAACAAGAAAAGAGATCTTACAGCGCGAACAGAGGCAGACAGACAAGTTATTTCACTTGGCTCAATACAAAAATGGAAGAGGACATGATATCGCTAATATTGGAAGGTAATTTTCTCCGCTACATACTTATATTAATGAGTGTAATGACGTGTTACCTTTTTCCGTCCTCTCCAGCATGGCCTTTGCCGGTTTCCACGTCTAGTCGACCTCTTAATATGCCGCATCGGCACATTGCACTGTGTAGCTGCGTTAATCATCGACGCCAACTTGAGATGTATGAAATGCGGGTTCTCCGGATTTCGTATTTATGTACCAGTTACACAGCATATATTGTTTTCTTGAGAGTATATTTTACTCAATACACATTTTTGCGCAGTTCACAAAAGTGCTCGTTCCAACCGATTGCTTCCCACACCATTCCATACATATGTGCTTGCCATTTAACATGTATGCTAACGATACTGTTTGTCTCAAAATTTTTGGTTACATTTTTGGGAACAGCGATCTTGTAATCTATATAAAATTAGTGAAAAAACGTATAGATTGTGGTGAATATTTTATTAAGGTGATCGGTTGCGGCCAGGCTTAGACCATCTTCAGACAGCACTATGAAAGAAAGAAAATTATATAAAGCAGTCAGTGACTTAAAATAAAATAACTTGCATGTTAAAACTGAAGAGTCGTTACCCATCAGATGAACTTGATGATGCTTAGAACAGTCAGATCACCTTAGTCGCTGAAACTGCTGCTGTTGGCTAGGCAGCATGGAGTTATGTAGAGCTGGTGAGGTCGTGTTTGTGCTATATGACGTCAACGTCAGCCAATGAGGAACGCTTTACATAAATTACACATCATTTGAAGATACTGTTTATCTAAAAGTGAATGATTATAAAAAGTAGTGCCTATACGACAGAACAAAATGTTAAAAATAGTGAGTAATGTAATAAGATTAATTAAAAATTATTTCTCTTATTTCCTGTAGTATTATCTGGCGGAAATAATTTATTTAACGGGTATAAAATATCCATAGCATCGGCTGTTTAATCAATGTGTGTACGGAATTGATTGAATAGCCGATACTGTTTGGATGGACTCATTGAAGAAGAGCTTCATGACGTTCAAAAAGAGTCTTGCAGAAGCAATGCTGGTCACTCATCCACTGCATAACATTGAATTAACGTGGTAGCGGACACCAGCTAGGCCACCATAGATGTTGTACTCAAACAACACATCAGTAGTAGTAGCTGGTAACCACTCCGATTCTTCTCAAACAACGCATTAGGAGTGCTTATGACAGTGAGTTGTTTATGGTATTTGAAGCAGTCAAATATTCACCCTCATCGGTGGAAGCCCATTCTTCGTTATATTCACCAGCCATAAGTCGCCAGCTAAAAGCCTAGCACTCATACATTTCAGAACAATCATCCAAGTGTGCACCACACCAATCCTGGCAGTTGGAGTGTGCGTCTCAGTTCTCCTTAGGCCTCTGCCATATCGCCGGAACTAGCAATGTCAGCACTGGCTGCCTATCCCACGCTTGTGCAGTTATCACTCCTCCTCTGAACTTTGAGGACGTCACCCAAGGGCAGGAATATGACGATCAACTATGCAGTCTCCTCCACAATGCCTCCAGTTGCCTACAACTGGAACTAACGCCACTTCCTGGCCCCACCTTCTAGATTTGGTGTGACGTTTTCCGGGGCACATACCACCCGTTTCTTCCCATAAAATTCCAGTGCAGCACGTTTGACGACATCCACGGACTGTCAAAACCCTGGTATCGACACCACTGTGCCACTCGTAACACACATTTGATCTGGCCAGGGCTTTCGAAAGACTTACATTAGTGAGAATGTATGTGCACTGCATGCCAGCACGTCAAGTTGGGCGGCAGACTCATGCACCCATTGCCATCTTCCTGACACAGTACACCATTTCACACACGTCCACGTAGACGTCATCGATCTGCTGCCCCCGTTCCATGGCAAACCTTACTTGTTGATAATGGTGGACCACTTCACTCGCCGGCCACAGGCAACGCCTATAGCTAACATCACTACCTGTCTTTGTGACACCTAGGTGGTACACTTTTGCTGCCCCAGTCACGTCATGACAGACTGTGGCTGCCAGTTTGGCATGCTATTCACACAACTCACCTGAGGAGCTATTACATCACCACCATTTACTATCCAGCGTAAGTAGGCTGTTTATGTTTTCTTATTGGCAACGTTACGTAGCGCTCTGTATGAAAATCACTGGCTGTGCTGTGTGCAGTCTGTGGCTAGTTTGCATTGTTGTCTGTCATTGTAGTGTTGGGCAGCGGCAGCTGGATGTGAACAGCGCGTAGCGTTGCGCAGTTGGAGGTGAGCCGCCAGCAGTGGTGGATGTGGGGAGAGAAATGGCGGAGTTTGGAAATTTGTTAGACTGGATGTCATGAACTGCTATATACATTATGACTTTTGAACACTATTGAGGTAAATACATTGTTTGTTCTCTATCAAAATCTTTCATTTGCTAACTATGCCTATCAGTAGTTAGTGCCTTCAGTAGATTGAATCTTTTATTTAGCTGGCAGTAGTGGCGCTCGCTGTATTGCAGTAGCTTGAGTAACGGAGATTTTTGTGAGGTAAGTTATTTGTGAAAGGTATAGGTTAATGTTAGTCAGGGCCATTCTTTTGTAGGGATTATTGAAAGTCAGATTGCGTTGCGCTAAAAAATATTGTGTGTCAGTTTAAGCACAGTCATGTATAATTGTTCAAAGGGGACGTTTCACCAGTATCTAACAACATGGTAGAGCACCTTGATATCACAATAAAATCCTACCTAACTTACCACATGACCACTCCTGTTGCTACCGTTTGGCCTGTGAGTAACTCTGAAGGGCCGAAGGGAGAGACTGGGACTCCACTGGCTGACCTTTACTGTGGGACTACCACTCGCCATCCCTGGTGATTTCTTCAGAGAAGTACCACCATCATAATATGCCTCAGCCACACCACTGGCAGAACGTCTATGCACTCACATGGCTCGCCTTTGAACACATGCACCAACATGAACTGCAGGAACAAAGTCTTCATAACTGGTGCTCATGTGAAGTAAGTATAGCACGGTTAGGCGGTTGGACGATGCTCTCGTGACACTGGGGAGTGTACACCATCTGGGGCCAGTATTTGATCGCTGTGACGTGTGACAGGAGTGAACTGTTTTTGCTAAAGGCATTAACCGAGGACCCAACATGGTGAGTGCATTGACATTTACATATGGAGCTCTGTTGCCAGTTGGCTGAGTATTCATTTACGACGAATGAATGTATATTTGACAAACATGCTCTTTCACAATTCCTGTCACCATACCATCACTATAGCCTCCTTTCTGAATACAGTGCGTTGGTGTGACAGCAAAGCCAGCTCACCACACATTGTGAATTGCAAGTGGCTATCTACATCCTTCCCGCTTCAAAGCGACTTTTCACATCTCTGACAGTAAACACATAATGACCTCATATGGAGGTCGGTGAATCCACGTATCATGGTACAGGACATAACGAACATCTTGAAAGTGAATGTGTGGTGTAGCTTAATGCACAATATTCAGACCACTATTTTTCTCTGAAACTAACATTACAGCAACAGTTTACTTGGACATGTTGGAACTTTACGATTCACCTCAGTTACAAGACTGTCAATCATGTGTGGTGTTCAGCACAATAGCGAACCTTTGCACTGGGTGTTATTTGTTCACCATTTTTCAGCCGAATCCTTTCCAGAGAGGTGAGGATTTTAATAAAATTTTATTATGTTGCAAACTTACGCAGATAATTCATATTATAAATGGGAAATGATTTGGCACTTAATACTGTTCATTGTGGCTAGGTGTTTTTGGGAGGCCAGCTCTGTGTGTAGTAATGCCTCCTTTGTCCGGCTGTTTCTGCGTTTTGATGTTGACAAGAGCCCACTGGTTTATTGTTGTTAAATAGCTTGTTGACAGTTGTTTGAAAGTTGTGTCTTATGCTGTAATTAAAAAGATCATAAAATTTTCTTGATATTTTGATATTTTCCTTGTCTTCTCATATTGGTCCCATGGATAAGACTGGAAGGTTAAAAGCTGTTTGGCTTGCCTGCTTCCGTTTATACTAAATTTATATGCGCAATGTTTTGAATCTCATACAAAGAGTTCAGGAACGCGTTCCTTAACACGTATTGGTTGCAGAACATGAAAGAAACAATCAACAGGAGATTATACTGGGCAAAGACCTAGAAGCATCAGGATTCCGTAGTCCGTTATAGTTCCTTGAGTCGCTCATTAAGAAGGATCGGTTTTTGGACCAGCCGTGCATTCCTTGGAAAATAATGAGACACTGTTACGTCAAATTATCTCTGCACTACCCATAACTCCTTATTGGACGGTGCAACGAGTCCATTGATTCATTCAAGAGCACAGTACCCGAATTAGACTATGTCAACGAAATACAAAATGCAAGAGACAGGAAGAGAAACAATGAGCGCAATTGGCAAGGCTCGACAGAAAGGAACGACGACAGGCGAAATGGGAGAAATTATCGATCACAGCTTAACAACAACCCGAACTATAGAGGGGATAACCAACCACCGTGGGAGAACAGAGGTAAACGGGGCAATTACAACGAACGGCAAAATGGAAACTGAAGAGAACAACGAAATCCAAACCAGTTTCACCTGGGTACTGTAGAACCACAGCTGCAAAGAAACAACAGGGAGAACAACTGTAAATGTCAGCAAAATGACCAACAAAATCGTAATATCCAAATCTGGCACCCCACCCGTCACAGGTGCTGCGCATCACTATTCTGCAGATGCTTGCACCACGACTGTCACCTGAGACAGCACTACACATTGAGAAAGGGGTGCAGTATTGTTGGTCCAGCTTGTTAGGGTAAACAGATTCACAGCCTAACCACTTGCTTTCAGCTGCACCACCGTAGTGCAGCTTCTGTGTAGAATAAATCCATCGAAGTCTATTCAGCATTAAATAATTTCAGATTGCGATTATCTGTGCTTTGAGACAGGGTAAATTGATTCAACACATAAACCTTAGTCTTTTCCAACCAAACACCACCAACTGGAGTGCTAATAATTATTTGTTTGTGTTTCTAGCAGTTCATGATTTGTCATCTCGCTTAACTTGTGTTCTTTGTCCTATTTTATGATCAATAATATCTCGCCATTTTTTTAATAAATGATCAATCCCATTTTGATATGTTAATCGCCCATCAATAATTAACTACAATAATGACATGGGAATCATATCATGAAATTGTTTCAGCATTCGAATTTTATTTGAGGTTCTGATAAAAGTGATACCCTTCAAGGCTACTGTGTGAAACAGCATACTTCTTAGGATGTCTTTCTTAAGGACTTACAAGATATGATGAACGAGTCACCACATTGTACGACATTGTAACTATCCATCACTGTGTTCAAGAACCAACATCCAGCGGATAAACTGAGGAAGATTGTGGATTAACCACCCATATCACGACAACGGCATGCTGAGGTAGTGGACCGAGCATTGTGTTGAATCCAGGAATCGGCCCTCAAAAGAAAGGAGTGTGCTGACAAAAAAAGCAAGAAGCTAGCAGGTGGGGGAGAAAATACTGCTGAAATCCTCCAGCCTTTTAAATCGACAAGAATGTGTATGCCACAAATTTGTCCTAGCTACAATGGTCCGTTACGCATCAGATGGATTGCACATCCGAATGTGTATGAATTGGAGACACTCAATACTGGGAAATCCGTGGGAATTCACCACATCAGCCACCTGAAACCATTCGTTAAGTAGTACAGCGTTGGATTATTGGGAAATATAGTTTAGCATAATTAGGGTGCTCCCTGCCGTCGTTGGATAAGCAGCTGCAGCAGCAAGTCGAATACTCCTAGCTCACTCATTTGTTACATAGTTTAATTCTTAATTTCTTTGCGTGTTTTTGGTACTTGCATTGTTTAATTCATAAATTTCTGGCGTATTATAGTATTTGAGAGTTATAGCATCGCGTTTTAGTACCTGAATAGTGTAAAATCGCGTAGTCTCCTTCCGCCGCCGAGCAGTGTGTCAGCAGTGCGCAAGTAGCAGCATTACTGCATTTACTAGGCAATCTTGTATTTTAATAAGCGTTTAAATTTTGTGTCGATTTGTTTGCGCTCTCTGTAGATTAGTTCAGACGTTCTTTGCACAACAGTTTTTAGCATGGATAGGGACTGCAACTGCTGTGTTCGGATGCAGGCTGAGTTGGCATCCCTTCGCTCCCAGCTTCAGGCAGTGTTGGCTTCGGTCACACAGCTTGAGGCTGTTGCCAATGGGCATCACTGTGGGGTTCCGGATGGGGGTTTGTCGGGGACGGCCAGCTCGTCCCACGCATCCCCCGATCGGACTACGACTGTGGTTGCCCGGGATGCTGCCCGCATTGAGGCTGATCCCTCACCTGTGGTAGAGTGGGAGATCGTCTCAAGGTGTGGCAGGGGGCGAAAGACATTCCGGAGGGCTGAACGGAAGGCCTCTCCAGTTTGTCTGACGAACCGGTTTCAGGCTCTGTCTCAGGCTGATACTGATCTTCGGCCTGACATGGCTGCTTGTCCTGTTCCAGAGGTTGCCCCTCAGTCTGCAATATCCGGGCGGTCGCAGAGGGTGGGCTTACTGGTAGTTGGGAGCTCCAACGTCAGGCACGTAATGGGGCCCCTTAGGGATATGGCAGCAAGAGAGGGGAAGAAAACCAATGTGCACTCCGTGTGCATACAGGGGGGAGTCATTCCAGATGTGGAAAGGGTCTTTCCGGATGCCATGAAGAGTACAGGGTGCACCCATCTGCGGGTGGTCGCTCATGTCGGCACCAATGATGTGCGTCGCTATGGATCCGAGGAAATCCTCTCTGGCTTCCGGCGGCTATCTGATCTGGTGAAGACTGCCAGTCTCGCTAGCGGGATGAAAGCAGAGCTCACCATCTGCAGCATCGTCGACAGGACTGACTGCGGACCTTTGGTACAGAGCCGAGTGGAGGGTCTGAATCAGAGGCTGAGACGGTTCTGCGACCGTGTGGGCTGCAGATTCCTCGACTTGCGCCATAGGGTGGTGGGGTTTCGGGTTCCGCTGGATAGGTCAGGAGTCCACTACACGCAACAAGCGGCTACACGGGTAGCAGGGGTTGTGTGGCGTGGGCTGGGCGGTTTTTTAGGTTAGATGGCCTTGGGCAAGTACAGAAAGGGCAACAGCCTCAACGGGTGCAGGGCAAAGTCAGGACATGCGGGGACCAAGCAGCAATCGGTATTGTAATTGTAAACTGTCGAAGCTGCATTGGTAAAGTACCGGAACTTCAAGCGCTGATAGAAAGTACCGAAGCCGAAATCGTTATAGGTACAGAAAGCTGGTTGAAGCCAGAGATAAATTCTGCCGAAATTTTTACAAAGGTACAGACGGTGTTTAGAAAGGATAGATTGCATGCAACCGGTGGTGGAGTGTTCGTCGCTGTTAGTAGTAGTTTATCCTGTAGTGAAATAGAAGTGGATAGTTCCTGTGAATTATTATGGATGGAGGTTACACTCAACAACCGAGCTAGGTTAATAATTGGCTCCTTTTACCGACTTCCCGACTCAGCAGCATTAGTGGCAGAACAACTGAGAGAAAATTTGGAATACATTTCAATAAATTTTCTCAGCATGTTATAGTCTTAGGTGGAGTTTTCAATTTACCAGATATAGACTGGGACACTCAGATGTTTAGGACGGGTGGTAGGGACAGAGCATCGAGTGACATTATACTGAGTGCACTATCCGAAAATTACCTCGAGCAATTAAACAGAGAACCGACTCGTGGAGATAACATCTTGGACCTACTGATAACAAACAGACCCGAACTTTTCGACTCTGTATGTACAGAACAGGGAATCAATGATCATAAGACCGTTGCAGCATCCCTGAATATGGACGTTAGTAGGAATATAAAAAAAGGGAGGAAGGTTTCTCTGTTTAGCAAGAGTAATAGAAGGCAGATTTCAGACTACCTAACAGATCAAAACGAAAATTTCTGTTCCGACACTGACAATGTTGAGTGTTTATGGAAAAAGTTCAAGGCAATCGTAAAATGCGTTTTAGACAGGTACGTGCCGAGTAAAACTGTGAGGGACGGGAAAAACCCACCGTGGTACAACAACAAAGTTAGGAATCTACTGCGAAAGCAAAGAAAGCTTCACTCTAAGTTTAAACGCAGCCAAAACCTCTCAGACAAACAGAAGCTAAACGATGTCAAAGTTAGCGTAAGGAGGGCTATGCGTGAAGCGTTCAGTGAATTCGAAAGTAAAATTCTATGTACCGACTTGACAGAAAATCCTCGGAAGTTCTGGTCTTACGTTAAATCAGTAAGTGGCTCGAAACAGCATATCCAGACACTACGGGATGATGATGGCATTGAAACAGAGGATGACACGCGTAAAGCTGAAATACTAAACACCTTTTTCCAAAGCTGTTTCACATAGGACGGCCGCACTGCAGTTCCTTCTCTAAAACCTCGCACAAACGAAAAAATGGCTGACATCGAAATAATTGTCTAAGGAATAGAAAAGCAGCTGGAATCACTCAACAGAGGAAAGTCCACTGGACCTGACGGGATACCAATTCGATTCTACACTGAGTACGCAAAAGAACTTGACCCCTTCTAACAGTCGTGTACCGCAAGTCTCTAGAGGAACGGAAGGTTCCAAATGATTGGAAAAGAGCACAGATAGTCCCAGTCTTCAAGAAGGGTAGTCGAGCAGATGAGCAAAACTATAGACCTATATCTCTGACGTCGATCTGTTGTAGAATTTTAGAACATGTTTTTTGCTCGAGTATCATGTCGTTTTTGGAAACCCAGAATCTACTATGTAGGAGTCAACATGGATTCCGGAAACAGCGATCGTGTGAGACCCAACTCGCTTTATTTGTTCATGAGACCCAGAAAATATTAGATTCAGGCTCCCAGGTAGATGCTATTTTTCTTGACTTCCGGAAGGCGTTCGATACAGTTCCGCACTGTCGCCTGATAAACAAAGTAAGAGCCTACGGAATATCAGACCAGCTGTGTGGCTGGATTGAAGAGTTATTAGCAAACAGAACACAGCATGTTGTTATCAATGGAGAGACGTCTACAGACGTTCAAGTAACCTCTGGCGTGCCACAGGGGAGTGTTATGGGACCATTGCTTTTCACAATATATATATATATATATATATATGACCTAGTAGATAGTGTCAGAAGTCCCATGCGGCTTTTCGCGGATGATGCTGTAGTATACAGAGAAGTTGCAGCATTAGAAAATTGTAGCGAAATACAGGAAGATCTGCAGCGGATAGGCACTTGGTGCAGGGAGTGGCAACTGACCCTTAACATAGACAAATGTAATGTATTGCGAATACATAGAAAGAAGGATCCTTTATTGTATGATTATATGATAGCGGAACAAACACTGGTAGCAGTTACTTCTGTAAAATATCTGGGAGTGTGCGTGCGGAACGATTTGAAGTGGAATGATCATATAAAATTAATTGTTGGTAAGGCGGGTACCAGGTTGAGATTCATTGGGAGAGTCCTTAGAAAATGTAGTCCATCAACAAAGGAGGTGGCTTACAAAACACTCGTTCGACCTATACTTGAGTATTGCTCATCATTGTGGGATCCGTACCAGATCGGGTTAACGGAGGAGATAGAGAAGATCCAAAGAAGAGCGGCGCGTTTCGTCACAGGGTTATTTGGTAACCGTGATAGCGTTACGGAGATGTTTAACAAACTCAAGTGGCAGACTCTGCAAGAGAGGCGCTCTGCATCGCGGTGTAGCTTGCTCGCCAGGTTTCGAGAGGGTGTGTTTCTGGATGAGGTATCGAATATATTGCTTCCCCCTACTTATACCTCCCGAGGAGATCACGAATGTAAAATTAGAGAGATTCGAGCGCGCACGGAGGCTTTCAGACAGTCGTTCTTCCCGCGAACCATACGCGACTGGAACAGGAAGGGGAGGTAATGACAGTGGCACGTAAAGTGCCCTCCGCCACACACCGTTGGGTGGCTTGCGGAGTATAAATGTAGATGTAGATGTAGGGTAAGAAGTTAATTTAGTGATTTTCATTGTTGTACATGGCTTTGCGTTAGCGGATTATTGTTAGGTAATTCATGTAAATAGCGTTGGGTGTCAATGAAAAACATTGTGGTTGGACAATTCATCTGTCTAGGTGTGAAACACGACAGAGAGTGATGGAAATATTGATGACTAAGTATGAAGAGGAGTAGACGTGCTGGCTGTCGTCTGTTGTCTTTACTGTGGCAGCTAAGCTGTGGTAAAACACGTAACGTTGAGTTGGCTGTGATGGAGCAGTGAAGCATCTGATTCCGGGAGAATACTGAAAAAGCGTTTGTTGTCTACGGTGGGAAAGAGGTTTCATTATCAGAAGTTCTTGGTTTGTTAGTTGTGTTTTGTTGTTACTATTTGTTGTGATCCTCTGTCACAGTTTAGTGTTCTCAGGATGCCACATTGATTTGGGAAAAATCCACACAACCATACCTGCAGAGTGGAGATTTTGTTTTGTTTTATATAGTGTTATGCCAAGGAGCATTTCCACTATCACGTGTAATATAAATGAGTTTTATCTCTATTGTACGTGGACAAAGTATACAGTACTGGCCAGCCGGTGTGGCCGAGCGGTTCTAGGCGCTTCAGTCTGCAATCTCGCTCCTGCCGCGGTCGCACGTTCGAATCCTGCCTCGGGCATGGATGTGTGTGATGTCCTTAGGTTAGTTAGGTGTAAGTAGTTCTAAGTGCCAGGGGATGATGACCTCAGATGTTAAGTCCCATAGTGCTCAGAGCCATTTAAACCATTTTATGCAGGATTGTAAGCAGGGAAACGCAGCCTACGAGAAGAAACGATACACCAGTGTTTACATCTGCTTCACTTCCAGGAACCTTTCATCCTTTTGCACAACAGCTTAGATTAAGACATGTACTAATGAAATTTTTAACACATGTTCTTTTTACATTCATCCACAACAAAGTGTGAACTAAAGACAAGATGCCAACAAAGTAGAAGGTGTGCATTTTGCTGTCTTTAACCATATAACTTTCATTCCTAGGACCACGTTACAATTTTAATTTCAGTGGTAAACAGGTAGTCGCATAGTTTCCTGAAGTATCCTAATGATGTAAATGTGTTGCATGTGTGGACATCATGTACATGTCTTAGGTAACCATGGCCTAGTTATGACGTAGCAAAGGAGTTATAGTGTTAATAGTGATTTTTGTTTATGTTAGTTCTCGTATCTCGTGTCATGTTGTTGTACAGCCATGCAGAATCTAAAAGTATAACTGTGGTATTGTGCAGGTTTGGCCACGCAGCACTGTGACAAGGGCAGCAATCTGAGAGGTGAGCCAATCCGGGTTTTACATGGCGGTGGCGGTCAGACAATGGTCGGAGGCCCAGACGAATGCTGACGCTGCGCCTACATTAGCAGAAAGAACAAACATCTTCAGAAGACAATTAATCCAGCCCACTTGGGATGCTGCTTGCTGTCAACGGCAGCCAGTCGCAACTGCAGGCGTTGAGGCATGATGCTGGTATTGCGCTGTTCTTTCTCGCACTGGATAGCGTCATAATAGCCAGGTTTCGGCTCTGTAACTTTGGACTTTATTGGGCATCCACATATTTGTCTGTATCAGACCCCCCGCTGTCGTTACTTCCAATGACAGCTCCTTAATTAGGATACACACATGTGGACCCTACTCTACTTCATTTCATATGTTGTTGCTCATGAGCTCTCAGTAATTCTCTGTCTTAGTACAGACGAGTTAACCCCATGGGTGTCACCAGCCCGGGTGAGACTCTACACTCAGAGAGGCCAACAGTCAGAAATAATAATAATGCCGATGCTGGCTGCCACGACTAATGGACGCAGTTGCACAATTGCTACTGCTGCCCTTGATAGCGCTGGCCTAGAATGTGCCTATGGCTGTCCAGCCCTTTGCGCCTAATGCGACAGCAATGGAGACTGGGCCTCACTCGAACACCATATACAGCAGAGTACAGCTGTCTGACTCACAACATTCTATCTAAGGGTAGTGAACCACGCCCTTTTGTGTGATCGTGTGATAGTGACATGAACCTCTAATCTCCTTGATATACTCGACAAAAGTCTCAGTGTACATTAGTACTTTCGTTGTTTTCTTTACAGAAGACTCTGCACAACTGTTCAAATGGCTCTGAGCACTATGGGTCTTAACATCTGAGGTCATCAGTCCCCTAGACTTAGAACTACTTAAACCTAACTAACCTAAGAACATCACACACATCCACACATTCGAACCTGCCACCATAGCAGCAGTGCGGTTCCGGACTGAAGCACCTAGAACCGCTCGGTCACAACGGCCGGCTGCACAACTGTACTATGCCCCCTTTATCAAGAGCACTAAAACCGTTTGCGATATATTGTTCATAAATGTAGCACATTAAGGCACTAAAATGCTCATGTGTGTAACAAGAATCTTGCCAAAATCAATTCTAAGCAAAGGCCATGATTGATACAATGTGACCATTTCATATCCATATTGTAAAACAAAATTTGCTTTAGTATGCTACTGTTCTCTGTATGCTTTGATGTAACCTAAGATGTCTTTGCAATATTATTTTAATAATGTCAGATTTTCCCAAACCATATCATGTGTACGATGTCAGTCAACATCACACTTGTGGCGTTTCACTGTTGCATGCTAGATGACTTACCTAACATCATTTGTATGCCTACAACTTAACTCTCCATGATGTAATTTGTATCACATTTTTCTCAGTAATGCACTTAACGCAAACCCATTTTCTACACCTCTAACTTCATTTTCGAAGACTTATTGTTCATCATGTTCATGTAACCAATCTAATGGCCAGCTCATTCTTTATGCCTATCATTCCAGAGGCAGGAGATTATATGTGTCACCTCTTTCAGTAAGCAATAGAACTTCCAGATTATCAGAGAATTTTTCGGTCACTCTTCTACTTGAAAGAGGCAGAAATTGTAACTTAATGAAACAAGACTAGCATGGATTTTGAAGTCGTCTAAATAGATCTTCTGCCACCTTGGTATACTATACACATCTTTGAAAAACAGTAAACCTACAATGAGGCCAGAGTCCTAGCTGATAACTTTGTATTAAACTGTACGCTGCACAATTAGTAATTGGACTAGCAACCATTCCTTGTTACGTTGGTATTGTTGTACTTGTTAAGTCTGCTGGCGCAGATACTGTGTGCCATCAACATTACGATAGCTTACATTTATTCCAATTGTGTGCAGGAGAGGCCTATCCTGTGGTTAAATGTGAAGTGTTTATTCTGCTTCCATCCCTGTTATACCATTCCAGGCTGCACATTCCAGTGTTTCATATGGGTGCCACGACCAATCTTGATAGGTAGTTTTCTTTTTCTTTGTATTAGAAATTTTCCTTGGAGTTGTTCCACAACAGTGCTTCAGCAAGACAACTCCCGCTCAAAATTCTGTTGCAAGGGGGAGGTTATGAAAGGTTACAAGCCATCTGGATGCCTCCGTCCATTATTACTCAATTTATATGCGCCTTGTCACGACTGGCGATACGCAGGACACTTGGCTGCATCTATTTAAAATCTCAGTACGTTCATTTATTACAGGAAAATGTATTTTTCAAAATTGCAGTGGTTATCAGTAAAGGGACTAATAGTTGCAATCTGTGAATAAGTGAAAAGTACACAGATCTGCTCTGAATGTGGCAAGTGTGTCGTGGGAACTCAGAACTTCGTGCTGGCTTTCGCATGTGAAGTGGCCACCAATGGAAGCTTATGGAACCTACTGGTCCTTTCCACTCAGTCTAGGTTAGCGGCCTGGGGCATGACTCGCCTCTTGAGATGGTCTAGGGCAACAGATTCAAGTGCTTGCTGGGACACAACAACTTAAGCGGAAAACTGGAAGTCTTGAAATGCGGTTTGCCCTCGGTAAGTTCAGTAGCGTTAAACTACGCTCTGATTCGCCTATCACCGGCTGACGTCAGCAGACGGGAGTTTCTAGGACAGAGTAGCGAGGGAGATGTACTCTCACTATCCCGCAACTGACGTATTCTGGGATGAGGGTTTGTTAAAGGTGGCATTGACACGTTATTGCTGGAAAAGACTTACATTTTTCCTGATTGGCGTTTGCAGAATGATTGGGGCAAACTGCCGTGTTGGGAGCTGGTGGAAGAGGGTTGGGTTGTTTAGGGAAGGAGACCAAACAGCGAGGTCATCGGTCTCATCGGGTTAGGGAAGGACGGGGAAGGAAGTCTGCCGTGCACTTTCAAAGGAACCATTCCGGCATTTGCATGGAGCGATTTTAGGGAAATCACGAAAAACCTAAATCAGGATGGCCGGACGCGGAATTGAACCGTCGTCCTCCCGAATGCGAGTCCAGTGTGCTAACCACTGCGCCACCTTGCTCGGTGCTGGTGGAAGAAAAAGAGACACTCTTGGGTTGATTGTAGATGGACATAGGTCGCTGGTCCAGACGTCGTGGCGCTTGTAGATGTCCGAGTACTGACGAGCGATATTCAGATTCTCCACTACGACCATGGTCCTCCGACTTGCCGCCACAGCAGACTGGTGAGAGTATACAGCAGCACGAGCGTACTAGATGGGGTTAAGGTTTACATAGGAAGCGTACCGTTCCCATAGTTCCGTTAAACCCGATTCATACCTTACTATTGTTTGATGTGGTATTCAATCGATCACTGTTGTTTCTAAATTAATCGTTGGGTTGTATTGGATTAACGGTTTAAAATGCAGCTAGGATACGGTAGCCATCCTTCGCTTGCCTATCTTGAGAGTTGTCGTCAGAAATTAACTTTGTTTTTTCGTAGAATGTTGATGACAATACTTTGCAACATTTTAATACAATAAATAATCGGTTTATGTTTCATTTGCATCTTAATTTGAAGGTACACGTAGTTTCCTTAATTCACTGACTTATTCTGCTGATTGACAGCGATTTCGTTGCTTAATTTACAGTTAACATGTAGTCTTATGGGGAGTATGACGGAGACTGGGTAGGTCCATTACTCTGACAGGTTTCACGACCACACACCACGGGATAATGCAAAATAGAAATTGTAATACCTCGGTGCGTAACAAGTGATAGGTGGAGAGCGATGTGTGGGCGACTATCCAAGTGGTGCCGGATCTCTTACAGGCAGGGAGCGACTTAAAATCTAGTGCTGTGATTCTTGGTGAGGAAAAATGGTTTGTCACTGTTTATCGAGCTGAGTACTAGTCTACTAGCTTTCCAAACGTCTGCGTCCGTTCGACACAGAATCCTGTGCTCCAGACTGTCTGGTTCACTGTACATGTTCCAGGCGTCTGTCCTGATCGGGTGTATGCGCGCTAGTTTTTCATTGGTCGAGAACATGCTGCTGACAATTTTGTGCTACGTGCTGGGGACTTCTGGTGATAAAAATCGTGCTGAGGCATAAAAAACAGTTATGAGCTATGGTACGATTTGCAACAAACCACATAGATTTACCGAGAAATAATTTTTTGTAATCGGGGCAAGACTTTATGCTCACCCTATATTATGATTCAGACTTAGTTATAAATGAGAGCCTTCAAAAACACTGTAATAAGAAACCTTACAGGAGAAAAACTAATCTTCAAATTTCGCTAACGAAGACTGTTTCAGATGTGTGGTGATGGTACTGTAGCTTTGATTTTTGCTTGTACAACCATGTTTCCCTACCTAACATTCATTATCTCTCTGGTGCTGTTGCTGAGAACTCGAGACGCTCAGTTATAGCTGCTTACGACAAAACTAGGCATTTGAGCTCACTGCTGTAACATGAACAGCAAGAAAATTGCTGTCACAGCACGAAAATTGTGATCATCCTTGTCACAAAAGATATTTCTCAGCAGAGTTTGCTTATATTTTTACTTGCTGAAGATTCGAGGAGTTCAGTTACAGGCTAGTGCTATACCTGCTATACCTTAGCAATACGTGAGCTGGTTGAGCTAGCTCATATAGACTACTAGACGGCTAACCCGGTTCATAGTTCATTGTGAACAGGTCCAGTTGCAAGTTGCCTACTTAATGGTTTTCAGGGGCAACAAAAATTTTATTTTCGGTACTTCATGTAACTACTGACGGAATTCAAAATTTAAAATACTATCACTATCTACTCATTAAGAGGTATAATCTTATGTTAAATGTTTAACATATGCAACGCCAAGTCCACTGTCAAATGGTTCAAATGGCTCTGAGCACTATGGGACTTAACTTCTGAGGTAATCAGTCCCCTAGAACTTAGAACTACTTAAACCTAACTAACCTAGGGACATCACACACATCCACGCCCGAGGCAGGATTCGAACCTGCGACCGTAGCGGCCGCGCGTTTCCAGACTGTAGCGCCTAGAACTGCTCGGCCACCCCGGCCGGCCAAATCCACTGTCCAGTCACATTAATGCGACTTCCTGTCAAAAGCATTTGCAGCGTGGACTGCCATGATACAGGCACAATGAGAGTCAGTAAGTTTCTGAAAGGTATTGACAGCGCTTTGGAGTCATGCCGACTCCAGGGCCGCGGCCACCTGCGCTAGATTTCTCACTTGAAGATCCTTGGCGCGAAAAGCACTATCGAGTTGGTTCCAACGACTCTCGATTGAGTTTAAATCCAGGGTGTTTAGTGGTCAGGGGACTACGTTAAACTCATACTGGTGCTTTTCGAGCCACGCACATGCGCTGCGAACTGTGTGACATGTTGCACTGTCCTGCTGGTGGATGCCATCATGCCCAGGAAAATAAATCGGCACGTAGGGGTGGACATGCTACCCAAGGATAAATGCATATTTGTGTTGATCCATTGGGCCTTCCAGACTGACGATATCACCCAGGGAATGCCACGAAAACATTCCACTGACCATAACACTTCCTCCCTTCTGACGATTGTTGCAAGGTGTTTTCTTTCAGTCTGGTGGATCAGAAAACGTGACTCACCTGAAAAGACCACCTGTGACCACTCAAGGGACGTCTAATTGCGGTATTGGTGTGCAAATTCCTGCCTTCATCACTGATGGACAGCAGTCAGCATGGGTGTACAAACCAAGTGCCTGCTGTGGAGGCCCACACGAAGCAACCTTCATTGAATGATCTATGAGGAGTCACGTTGATAGCCCGTTAGTTCATTTGGGTAGTCAGTTGCCACGCAGTTGCACGTCTATTCATCCGTACAGATATCTGCAGCTGTTGTTCACCCCCGTATCTATAGCCTGTGATGCGCCACTGTTGCCTCAGCGCCGGTTTGGGATAGAGCCATTTTGTCATACATGGTATACTTTTACCACAGCAGCACACCAACAGTCAAAGTGTTTTTCACATGATATCTTGCGAACCATGGATGAAGGGTATCAGACGGATGCCATATTCCTTGACTTCCGGAAAGCGTTTGACTTGGTGCCCCACTGCAGACTCCTAACTAAGGTACGAGCATATGGGATTGGTTCCCAAGTATGTGAGTGGCTCGAAGACTTCTTAAGTAATAGAACCCAGTACGTTGTCCCCGATGGTGAGTGTTCATCGGAGGTTAGGGTATCATCTGGAGTGCCCCAGGGAAGTGTGGTAGGTCCGCTGTTGTTTTCTATCTACATAAATGATCTTTTGGATAGGGTGGATAGCAATGTGCGGCTGTTTGCTGATGATGCTGTGGTGTACGGGAAGGTGTCGTCGTTGAGTGACTGTAGCAGGACACAAGATGACTTGGACAGAATTTGTGATTGGTGTAAAGAATGGCAGCTAACTCTAAATATAGATAAATGCAAATTAATGGAAATGAATAGGAAAAAGAATCCCGTAATGTTTGAGTACTCCATTATGAGAGTAGCATTTAACACAGTCACGTCGATTAAATATTTGGGCGTAACATTGCAGAGCGATATCAAGTGGGACAAGCATGTAATGGCAGTTGTGGGGAAGGCGGATAGTCGTCTTCGGTTCATTGGTAGAATTTTGGGAAGATGTGGTTCATCTGTAAAGGAGACCGCTTATGAAACACTAATACGACCTATTCTTGAGTAGTGCTCGAGCGTTTGGTATCCCTATCAGGTCGGATTGAGGGAGGACATAGAAGCAATTCAGAGGCGGGCTGCTAGATTTGTTACTGGTAGGTTTGATCATCACGCGAGTGTTACGGAAATGCTTCAGGAACTCGGGTGGGAGTCTCTAGAGGAAAGGAGGCGTTCTTTTCGTGAATCGCTACTGAGGAAATTTAGAGAACCAGCATTTGAGGCTGACTGCAGTACAATTTTACTGCCGCCAACTTACATTTCGCGGAAAGACCACAAAGATAAGATAAGAGAGATTAGGGCTCGTACAGAGACATATAGGCAGTCATGGACATCGGATAAATCGCTCAGTTTCCACAATACGGCAATGACTGCACTGTTTTCGCATACCCCCCCCCCCCCCCCCCGCCCCTTACACGCTTTATACATCCTCCACTTCTAGTGCTGTCACCTACTGCCTGTCGATGGTTATTACATGTTGACTTCGAACGCAGGCAGTGATCACTTTAATGTGACTGGATTTAGTAATTAACACATTAACTCATTTGTGAAGTAATTAGACATTTGAAGCTGTTTTATTTATGGGATTTAGATTTTTTAAGTATCTGGAGAGCGGTTTTATTACTTTAATAGACGTGGCTAACTATAAAGAAATGGTCAACACTTGAGCAGCAGTGCAGTGTGCCTAAAATAGTGGCCGCCGCCCAGCTCACCGAGTGTTGGTGACCACCTAGCGGCACCTGCGGACAGCGTGCCATCTGCAGCAGCCGCAGCAGGTTGGCGGCTTCCGCAGTCTGCGCCTGCACGGCTTCGTGCCACAGGGCTGCCATGCTGTCGCAGCGTGCACGGTTCAGGCTGCACACCGTTACCGCGGGGAAGGGCAGCGCCACTGCGGGGTCCGCCGTCAGCCGCGTCAGCACCGGCCGCTGTGCACACCGGCATACTTGTCGAAGGGTGCCCATCATTCGACAACGGATTAAAGAAAATGAAGCACTTAAGGCTAAATGCTAATTCAGAAACAATTGCAATTAATGCGTGCAGATGTTATATTTGATCAAGTGTGTTCAAAAAATTACGTAATGAGGATACAAGACATAAAGATACAATTGTCACCGCAAAAAAATATATGCCAACAGAAACAAAATCACAAGACCAAGAAGAAGTTGTGGGATATAAACGAAAGTTGGTAGGCGGTTGTCTACATCCGAAAGATGATGCCTGTTAAAATTTAAAGGCAGTCGCATAAGAGTGGCACTAGTAGCGTCATTATGAGGATGCAAATCAGGTTTGCATTAAATACACGTTGTCATGATCTTGAGCGTTAGTTACCTGGACATGCTGAGTTCACGTTAGTCACGAATGCCTTTAGGGCGACAAAGGCAGTTTGAACGAGGTCGTGTAATGGAACTACGACAAGCTGGATGTTCATTTACGATACTGCAAAAATACATGGCAGGAACGCAGCTATTGTACATGACTGTTGGCAGAGGTGGTCTCGAGAATGTATAGTCACAAGAAGACTGAGCTCCAGACCATCGTCTGGCACTAGCAAGAGGGAAGATGGTCGTGTTCGGTATACGGCTCTGGCACATTGTACCGTGTCTGCAGCGGCAATTTGAGCAGCACTTGACACCACAGTGCCACAACGAACTGTTAATACTCGGTTACTTCAAGGACAGCCCCGAGACAGATGCCCTGTAATGTGCTTTCCGCTGACCCCAAACCACTGTCATTTGCGACTTCAGATATGTCAAGCGAGAGCTCATTGGAGGGCAGGGTGCAGCTCTGCTGTGTTTACTGATGAAGACTGGTTGTACCTCGGTGCCAGTGATGGCCGTGTGTTGATTAAAAGGAGGCCAGTTGACGGTCTGCAGCCGACCTGTCTGTGTGCTAGACACACTGGATCTACACCTGGAGTTACTGTCTGAGGTGAAATTCCGTATGACAGCAGCAGCCTCTCGTAGTTATCCCACGCACCCTGACTGCAAATTTACACGACAATTTGATGATTCGAGCTGTTGTGCTGCCAATTATGAACATTATTCCAGGGGGAGTTTTCCAACAGAATAACGCTTGCCCACATCCCAGTGTTGAAACCAAACATGCTCTACAAAGTGTCTACATGTTACCTTGGCCTGCTTGATCACCAGATATGTCTCCATTCGAGCACATACGAGACATCATCGGACGACAAATCCATCGTCATCCCCAATCAGCATTAACAGTCCCTGTGTTGACCGACCATGTGCATTAGGCATGGAACGCCACCACACAAACTGACATCCAGTGTCTGTACAACAAAATTAAGCACGTTTGCATACTTGCTTTCAATATTCTGGCATTAACCTGTAACTTTGCAATGTTAATCACTTAGATGTGGTACCTAGAAAATGTATTCCCGAAATTTTATAAGTCTACATTAATTATCTTCCGGTGTTGCAATTTTTTTCCATCCTTGTAGTTACTTAATTACTTTTTGTTTGTTCGCAGGTAAATGTCTACAGGCCAGGTACAGAAAAAAAACTGCTCACCACAGTACCGTAGCACTGCGCTAAGGAGCCACAACATTACGGCGCAGCCCATTGATATCGTGAAGTGTCGTTCCCTAGTACGTTTTTTTAGCATCAGTGACCATGTTGCAGTTGCGTCAGGCCAATCGAAATGACTCTTTTATCTGTATGGGTTGGCCTGAGACAGCTGCAACGTTTTCACTGCCGCCGGAAACGAATTTTCCGCACCATATTCCAGCTTATCGCCGGGGTGCAGCATTGTGTTTTGCCACCTCTAGAAGCAAGCTATGGTACTGGGGTGTAGGGAGTTCAGTGCCTACCAGGACCGCAGACACATACCTGCAAGCAGACTCAAAACTTAATTTTATGGGGTGATGATTAGAAATTGATGACTACTCATCGTATACAGATACAGAGGCATTTGTTTTTATTTTACCAATTTGTATTAAGAAAGACACTAGTAGTAGGGTAAACAGAGGACAAGTGCAGTTTGTTTGAGTGGGTTGCATACATTCAGGGGCAACCTATTGCTGTGCTAAATCCCCACCCCTTCCCCTCTCAGAAATCCACAACACATCCCCCCTGTCCATCGCTGTTACAAGCATGCTTTTGATATCAGATTAATTGGTTAACTAATAAAATCGATCAATTACATAACCCCTCTTCCTCTGGGAGTCTGTGGTGGTGAGGAAGGAACTCATGGCGTGAAATTGAAGTCAATGTCAATTACATAGCAAACAATACACCATTTATTTATAAAACTAAATTTTCAGGGGTTGATCTCTTCATTTGGCGAGAAAAGCTCACATCCCGCAACTACAGTTCCCAACTACATAATTACGCTGCTGCAGGCTGGATGTGTTGTCTTGTTGGAAAATTTTTGTCTGTGTGCACACCTTTGTCTGCAGGAATCGACTTAGCTAGTGCATAATGCCACCACCAGAGAATTTATCACCCCACCACCCCTTGCTCCCTCCCTCCCCACCCTTACCATAAAAAAACGTATGGGTAAAACATTCACTCTGTGCTGGAGAGGAAGGATCTCATGACACAAATTTCAAATCAACGTCAATAATATATTGATCATATTCTTTATTTAATCAGTTTAATTTAGTTATGTCATGTTCTGTAAATCATTTTCTCAATTATTTTATCGATATGATGTGGAACAAGTCAGATTACAATATATGTATATATATATATATATATATATATATATATATATATATATATAAATACCCGTGTGGGGTTGTTGGTACCCCCATCGGGCGCCTCCCCGGGTGGCGGATAGGGGAAAGCTTCCTAGATATAGGTGGTACTGGGGAAATGAAATACCCAGGGCGGACCAAAAACCAATAAACCCAGTGGTGTCTGTTCAGCATCTGGCGGCCAGTGTTCAGCGTCTGTTCCTCTAGTTGAGGCGGCTGCACAAAATCTTCTCGAACTCAAAAATCGAGTCGTATACCTGTGGTCTCAACAGAGATCACCACAAAAACTAAAATTCAACTTGAACGCATGATGGAAAAGACGACCACAGAGTCACTACCCCAGGCACCAGTCGATAGACTGGATTCACCTGATCATCGGATTCTGGGGGATCAGGGACACCATGCGGAGAAGAATCAGAGCTTCTCAAAAACTCCTCACACTCTCAGAACGAAACGTAAAAATTTTATTGGTACAATTAATGTGAACACCCTCACTAAAACAGGCAAATTAAAGCAACTTACCAACGCAATGGGAAAATTTAACCTGAAAATCACTGCACTGCAAGAGACAAGATTCACAGATGGACACTTTAACACAGAGAATTACAGGATCTGCAAGGGCAAACCTGCCATAACAGTAAGAGACAAACTACCACTTTTCGGAACAGGATTCGCCGTACACACTTCCGTACTCGACTTAGTTATTGACTTCACGTCTCCCAATGGAAGAGTTTCCCTGTTATCAGTAAAATCGGCTAATAAAGCATACACTCTGATCAATGTGCACGACGCCCCCACAAATCACCACAATAAAATCTATCCTGAAACAGTGGACAATTTCTGGGAAACACTAGAAGAAACAACAAATAAAGTACCTATGCACCATGTGAAAATCTTAGTAGGCGATTTTAACGCACAATTAGGGAAGGAAAAAAAATTCAGAGATACCACTGGACCACACACCAAACACAAACGTACCAACAAAAATGGTGAAAAACTAATCGACTTCTGCAGAAACTTTGGACTTAAAATAATGAGTACCCAGTTTCAAAAACCTGCACACAAATTAACCACATGGAGATCACCCAGTCTTAGACAGGGTGAATACCAAATAGACCATGTCGCAATTTCAAAAAAAAAAAAAAAAAAAAAAAACATAAAAGAAATTCAAAACATCAGAACCCGCAAAGGTGTCTTTGAATCAGATCATCATCTTCTCCAAATAAAACAAAATTCCAACCCAACAGAATGCTAAAAAGGCCACCCAAAAGTACCAAACCAGATCCGGAATATCTCCAACTCAACAAAGAAAAAATCATCATGCAAATTAATCAGGAAAAATCAACCGACTGGAAGAAACTAACAGAGAAAATTCAGGAAGCCCTCAAATTAGGACAACCCCCTCGCAACAGGAAACATTGCTGGTGGAATGCAACCTTTGATGAGGCAGGTGACAACCGAATAACTGCATGGAAAAAATTTAGCAGTCACAAAACTGAAGAAAACTGGGAGAACTTTCTTAAAACCCAAAAACAGACCTCAAAAATAATTAGAAAAGAAAAACGGGGATATGACAACAACAGACTTTCTGAAATCCAGCAGGATTTCATCAAAAATAATACAAGAAATTTTTATAAGACTTTCAGAGAAAACTTACAGGGTCACCAAGCGCCTAGCTTGTGCTTCAAGAAACTCGATGGCTCTTTAGAAACCAACACGAAAAATAACTGCAAAATCTTAGCCCAATATTTCAGTTCCCTCCTCAACTGCGAACCACCCCAAGAAAAACTTGTCTTCTCTTCCCCAGTATTCACACACCCAGACTCACATGCCCCGGATCTAGAAGAAATTATGGAGATAGTCAAGCAGTTGAAAAATAACAAAGCACCAGGAGAAGATGGGATCATTGCTGGGTTCTGGAAACTAAACGATCCTATACTTATGCAGAAATTACACCATATAATGTCAGACATATGGATAACGGAGCAGATACCAGAGGACTGGAAATGCGCTCTAATTCACCCGCTACACAAAAAGGGCGACAAGACAGACATGAACAATTACAGAGGAATTTCCCTGCTCCCAGTCGCTTACAAAATCCTTTCCAAAGCGCTTTTAAACAGGATAGAATCCCAAGCAGATACACTAATTGGTGAATACCAGGCCGGATTCAGAAAAGGACGCTCATGTGCGGAACAGATCTGGTGCTTAAAGACAATATTACAAATGAGGAAATGCAGAAACACAGTAGTTACATTTATCGACTTCAGGAAAGCATATGATTCAGTGGACCGTGGAACCCTGTTTAAAATCATGGAAGAATTTGGGATCGACCGAAAGACATGAAAAATCACAGAACAGACACTTACAGGAACAACGGCCAAAGTGAAATTCATGGGCGAAGTATCAGAACCCTTCGAAATCAAATCTGGAGCCCGACAGGGGGACGGACTATCCCCAATCCTTTTCAATATTGTTCTAGAAAAGATAATCAGGGAATGGGAACCTCACGTAAAGGGTATCCAAATTGGTATCAAGAAAGAGAACCGAATTAAAGTAAAGTGCCTTGCTTTCACTGACGATATTGCAATTTTCACCAATAACAGAACAGAAGCAATTCACGCAGTGGAAAAACTACATGAAATTTCACAATAACCGGACTACAGATATCTTATGAAAAAACCCAATATATGGAAAGGCAGCCAGAAAATAAATCCCCTTTAATAACAAAACATGGTAAAATTGCACAAGTCTGCCATTTTAAGTACCTCGGTGAAACTATACAGTCCTCAGGATTAAACCGAATTTGCCAATGAACAAAGAATCACCAAGCTCCAGAAGGCCTACAGGCTAACATGGACGCATTACAACAAGAAGCTCATTTCGACAGACGCAAAATTAAGGCACTATACAAGAGTGATTCTTCCAGAAGCAATCTATGCAGCTGAAACAATGGTGAATGATGGTCATTCAAAAATTAAGGAAATAGAAAAGCAGAAAAGAAAAATTCTCAGGAAGATTTACGGTCCAATCAACAAAAATGGCATTTGGATGAAGAGACCACAAAACGAACTCTATAGAAAGATCAACATAGTAACAGATGAAATCAGAAAGCGCAGAGTCAAATTTTATACACACGTCTACAGGATGGAAGACTCCAGAACAGCAAAGAAATTATTCAATATTATAACGAGGAGTAAATGTGGCACAAAATGGCTGAAAGAAGTCCAGAGGGATCTACAGCAGATCAACATAAAAAATCTCGAAGATCACACTGAGTGCCGGCATAAAATCACAAGTGTGATGTTTGGGGAAAGAACATCGCGTCAGCCTGGTAAAAAATGGACAGAGGAACGGAAGACGGAGCATTCTGGGAGGATGAGGAGGTTTTGGGAAGCAAAGAAGAAAAACATCCGAAGATGAAATTATGAATTCAAGTTCAATCGCTCTCCTAAAGGGGAACAACCGTTATAATAATAATATATATGAATAGTGCTAATATTAATATTACTGTACAATATTTTTTTACCAGTTTTGAAATGGAAACTCGTCCATGGAATAGGAGTAGTCCAAAAGAAGTGATTTTAAGGTAGATTTAAAATTTGATCTGCTACCTGCCAGACACTTTATGTTGTTGGGCAAATGATAAAAGATTTTTCTCCTGAATAATGTACTTCTTTTTGAGCAACTCACAGCTTCAATAACGGATAGTAAAGGTCATTTTCCCTCTAGTATTGTACATATGAACATCTCTGTTTTTCAAGAACTGTGATGGATTATTTATAACGGGTTTCATTAGTGAATATATGTACTCTGATGGTGCAGTTAAAATACCTAACTCCTTGAATAGGTGCCTACATGACGTCCTTGGGAAAACACCACTAATTATTCTCACTGCTCTCTTTTGTGCAATCAATACTTTATGTTTAAGGAGTGAGTTACCTCAGAAAACTATTCCATAAGACATTATTGAGTGGAAATATGCAAAGTACGTTAGAAGGCTGATCAGTTTATTACCAAGACTAGCGATTATACGAAGAGTGAAAGAAGCTGAAATTAATTCTTTGAGAAGCTCAGTAATATGCTTCTTCCAGTTCAAGTTATCATCAATGTGAACACCCAAAAATTTGGAGTAATCTACCCTGTTAACTGAGCCCTGTTCATATGCTACACCAATTATCGGTATGACTCTATTCGTTGTACAGAACTGGATATAGTGAGTTTTTTTCAAAATTAAAGCAGAGTCCATTTTCTCAGAACCACTTAATAATTCTTTGAAAGACATCCTTAACAATTTCTTCAGCTGCTTTTTCTGGAATGGGATTTATTATAACACTCATGTCATCTGCAAAAAGTAATAGTTCTGCTTGCTGAACTTTAAGTGAGAGGTCATTCACATGATTAAGGAACAGCACAGGACCCAAAATTGAACCCTGTGGGACTCCCTTTGTGATAACTCCATATTCACTAGAATTTACCACCCTCCCAACATTATTTGTGTTATTCAGCACAACTTTTTGCTTTCTGTTCATTAAGTATGATTCAGGCCAGCTGTGTGTATAGCCTTCAATTCCATAAAACCTTAGTTTTTCTAAGAGTGTAACATGATCCACACAGTCAAATGCCTTGGAAATATCACAAAAAACACCAACTGGCGATAATTTATTTAGGGCTTGTACTATTTGATGGGTGAATGTGTAGATAGCATTCTCAGTCAAGTCACCCTTCTTGAATCTGAACTGACATGCTGAGTAAATTATTTTCACTGAAATGTGAGACTACTCTTGAATATATAACTTTTTCAGATATTTTAGAAAATTAAGTCAGCAATGAGATTGGTATATAATTATTTAAGTCACTCTTTTCCCCTTTCTTATGAAGAGGTTTGACAATTGCGTATTTCAATCTGTCTCGAAAAATTCCCTGTGCCAGCGAAGCATTACATATATCACTAAGGACTCCACTCATTAAATTTGAAAAACACTTCAAAATTCTGTTAGAGACTCCATCAACACCACATGAGCTCTTGTTTTTCAGTATATTTATGAATCCCTTAATTTCAGTGGGGGATGTTGGTGCTATTTGTAAAGACCTAAAGTCCTGGGGAATGAAATTTTTAACATATATTTTTGCTTCTTCAACTGAACCCTTTAGTCCTATTTTTGCTGCTACATTGAGAAAGTGATTGTTAAAAATACTTGCAACTCGTGAATTATCACTCACAACATCATCATTTCGGTTTATTGCTATGGTATGCTGCGCACTGTCAGGCTGCCCTGTTTCGCGTTTGACAATATTCGTTATAGTTTTAATCTTATTATCTGCACTATTAATTTCTGTCAGAACGCATAAGCTTCTCGACTCGTTAATGACTTTCCTTAAAATATTACAGTATCTTTGGCAGTAATCAAGTAACGTCGGATCCTGACTTGTTCTGGCCTGTACATATATTTCCCTCTTCTTCTTACATGATATCTTAATTCCCTTAGTAATCCATGGCTTACTTGACTTTGTAATGGCTTTTTTGGATAACGTTTCAGGACAGCAACTCTCAAATATTGAGACAAATTTACGGTGGAGTAAACTGAATCTGGCATCAGCATCATTTTCTGCCTATACTTCATCCCATTCTACCTCTTCTGGGCTGCTCTTAAAACTCTGTATCCTGATCGCATCACTAAGCCTCCTTGCCTTGTATGAACCTGCCTCAAGCCTGTAAGGAGTTGCATGTGTTATTTCCATTAACTGTGCATCATGATCAGATAGCCCATTAACAATTGGGTACACATTAATAGTTTCTGCCCGAGCACTGTCTATGAAAATGTTATCGATAAGTGAACTATTATCGTGCTGCACTCGAGTTGAAAAATTTACAACAGATACTAGATTGAAACAACCAAACAAAGATTCTAGCTAATATTTCCTATCTGTATCTTTTAAGAAATCTACATTTAAATCACCACAAACCACTTTTGTCTGACAGGTAGCTCAATAATGCCTCTAGATTTTTCATGAACAGCTGAAAGTAATCTTGAGGGGATCTGTAGATTATTACAATTACTATAGAAGTATATTGCAGCAGCAACTCACAAGCACATGCTTCAAGGATCTGATCTACACGAAAACTATTTGTTTCAATATTTTTAACTTTGTGTCCAGTTTTTATATAAGTAATAACTCCTGCTTTTTCCATGTTAACTCTACATTAAATTTAACTTCTCCATCCCTGCGGTTACCTGGTGTTCAGAGAGACACAAAACATCTATACTTTCAGAATTTACCCCATTTTCTAGGCATACAAGAAGCTCATCTATCTTATTTTTCAATCCTCTAATGTTCTGATGAAACACACAAATTTCATTTCTTTGGTTACTGCTACATACATTATAGTACTGTTCTGTTTTAATCTCTTTCAATACTCTCTGTCTGTAACCTGACCCTAACCTAAAAAATGTGTCCCTCTGACTCCAGTAATCACAGGTATTTTGTCTTGTGTGCATGTGGTCCCCCTTACTTTTTCTGCAAGAAGATCAACTAGTCTTTCCTTACCCCTCCTATTCAGGTGCAGGCCATGACTAGTGTAACCCCACCTCCCAATTGCATCAACAGCACAGATATGAGATTTAGTTTTTGCCAACAGTAACCCCCCCACCCCCCAGCTCTATGTTAACACGGCTGACAGCCGTATTAACCCAGGGCTGGTCATGGCGCTGCAAAACATCCACAAACCCCACACGAATGTGAGCTGTTGCTGCTCCTATTATATCCATGTCACACCTAATACTATAGTCCGAATTGCTAGCCAGGCTGTTTCCTGCTCCTCCTACTATAAGAACATGGTCCACACCATCAAAATCTTTGCACAAGGCCCCTAGATTTTCTGTAACCTGGCTAAGCTTAGCACCACGTTTCACAATGCTTGTGACCTGGTACTCGACTCCTAGCTCATCCTGTAGCAACTGGCCTGCACCTCTCCCATGACTGCTACCTAACAGCAGGACTCTTTTGTTTCTGTTTGACTTTACTCCAGACCTAGCATTATAACTGTTACTACGAGTCTGCTGCACACTACTTTGCTCAAAAACTGTTTGAGGCTCTTCTACTTCAAGTAACAAATCAAACTGATTGCTCACTGGAATCTGAAAAGTGATTTCTGGGGTTTTCTCCTTCTGACTACGACTTGTTACCTGTTCCCAGTTCCCATTGTCTCTTTCCCCCTTCAACCTGTGGCCGAGCGGTTCAAGGCGCTTCAGTCCGGAACCACGCGGCTACTACGGTCGCAGGTTCGAATTCTGCCTCGGGCATGGATGTGTGTGTTGTCTTTAGGTTAGTTAGGTTTAAGTAGTTCTAAGTCTAGGGGACTGATGACCTCATATGCTAAGTCCCATAGTGCTTAGAGCCATTTGAACCTGTTCCACGATTTTCTTGTCACGGCTTCATAATCTAAGACTCCATTGGCGAGCCTCATCTGGCACTATAACAGCTTCCCCGTTACAATCACCCCAGTGAAACACCAACACACAATCCTGACATTTCACTCTCGTGCTCACTAATCTACGAGAACATCCACATTTGTCACAAATGACGGCAGATTAAACAATACAAATTACATTACAAACAATTCCGCTTCACCAATTAATAATTAGTAGAAAGTAACTTAGCTTCTGGTGAGATGAGCAAAGAACTTCTGGACGTCAGGTAAATGTAGCAGCAGGCGAATATAAACAGCGTGAAGTTAATTGCTGGCGTAGGTTATTGTGGCGGAAATCACAAAACGAGTACGAAACTGAAGAGGCTCAATATTTTCTAACGACGAATTTGAACAGGCCCTACTGTATGTATACATACTCTAATGGAAACAGAAACACCACTTAACGACTTTACTGCACAATATGGAAAATTAACTGTACGGAAGTACAGAAATAAAGAAAACACGAACCGAATGCAAACTATATACGCACGATACTCTTCACAATAAAGCTACACAGACACTACCCAGAAATTATTGATTAATCACATAACTTACTGCGGTCGATAACGAAAACAACCCCACGCCAACAGCTTGCACTTTAGAACAGTTATCTTTTCACGAAAACTACGCAAGTAAAAGCGAAACCTTCAATATATAGATCGCAATAGATTATGGGAGACAGGGCTCCCCCACTTGAGTAGAGCACACGTCCACACCCTACCCCCACTTCCCAAGATGTAGTAACTGTAAGCACCAAGGAATGGAATGAAGTGTGGTATAGTAGGCACTGTTTGGATTCACCTGCACGTGTCTGTCATCTGGGCACAGCCAAGGAGATCAAAAACCACCCAGTGTCCTAATTACAGATCAAGATACTAAATACCACCAAGCACGGACCGGATGTCAGCCTCCTTTGATCTCTCGGTATCAGGTGGCAGCAGTCTGCTGATCAGGAAAGTCCAGATTTTCCTCCTGTCTCTGTCTCTCTCAAGTGGCTACTTCCTATTTGTGTACGAACCAATATCTCCAAACACACAAATCGAGGTTTTCATCTCTCCTCAGAACACTGTGCTCCTATAGACTAATGCTGGTAACAAAGGGAGAGTTGACGCAGTTTCGATATCAAAAAGAGAGGGAAATAGTACTTTGCACTACCCTGCAAATTAATTGTTTAACAATTTACAGGAGTCAATAGGTCAATTAAACTCTCGTCACCACCTTACAATGAACACACGAACATTACGCAAATCAAGTAATTAAATGTCTGACACAAATAGATCATAGCACTAAGTAGCAACATATTCACTAAACATATCTCGCAAAAAAAACCTTCCAGTCGCGCTCGCAATCATGAAGCATGCGCCGTCTGCTGTACACCAGGCCGCACTGTGCTCTATCTCCCACCGTACTCGCGACCGCACCACACCACGGAGATACATTTGTGCCGCATGCGTCGATAGCATCAACGTCTAAGCATCAGTCTCCCGGTACTGGCATTTGTGCTGTACCGTATGCTCAGTGGCTGGAGCGAGTATCATCATGGCCGGTCAGCCACCAACCAAACAATTTACATGAGAGGGACTAATTGTCCAGCACAAACACTCGGCTTATTGAACTACTCACGCAGCACACACATCGGCTTCTGATGCAGCTCTACCAACAGTTTGCTATTCAGCTATCCAGAGGGTGCCACGAGAGCCACCACCGAGGATTGTCCCCGTGGTTGTAGGCAAGAGCCGACTAGCCGGTAGATGGAATCTTTTCTTTGAAGCCTCTGGTGCCACGAGGCTAAGCCGCCGTTTCCGCTCGGCCACTCGCCATAGAACTGCGAGACAAGCACAGTGGCTTGGACGTATACAGTAGTTCTAATTAGTTCCACCCAGACATAGACTCCCGCCCGTAGTTAAAAAAACCCACTTTACCCAATCCGAGACAGGGATGTTGTTGGCCATACATCTCAATTTTCTAATGCAAAACGTAGATTTCTCACTTTTGTATGAGTTATAGTCAAAGACAGATGAAATCGCGGCATACACGTGCTTTCACATAGCTGAAGTATCGTTACTTGTTATGAAAAGCCTGTAACGGTATGGTATAGGCTATATTTCCTCTAAGTATTCTCTCATGAGATGCAAAGATCTCTTCTAATCAGCTTAATAGCTGTTACATTCTGCATCACAGAACTAGAATAATAAACTCATTTTTGACTCATGATAGAGTGCTAACAGCATGCCTCTGTCACAGGATGCTTCCACCCTTTCGAACTCCCTTGAAGTAACCAAATACTTCGTCACATTTGATATCTCTTAAGGTAGCAGCACAGACAAGTTGTAAATATCAGATTTATACTACGTATCGCATTATAAACTCGGTAATGTATGTGATTTGATTAGGATGGTCATCTCTCCCCTGTGTATGTGGGGAAGTAAAATTTCATTAAAAATCTCATTGCAACGAGAAACGTTGGATTACCGCTCCAAGCCTTGCATCACATCTGTGGTACTCTAGACCTCAGCACGTCGTTGATATCAAATTGATATGCTAATTAATTAAACTGATGATGAGATTCACTTTGCATTCTGAGTAATTTTGTTCCAAATGGCAATCCCTGGAGGGAAGAAGATGTTCTTCTTCAAGGAACGGCATTGAGAACTGACATTTGAAGCTGAGAGCAGAAGGGTTCTGCAACATACATTTCGCATAAGGTAAGATACAATTAATTAGCCCTCATAAGGAGGCATGTAGGCAGTCTTTTTCCACCACTCTATTTGGGAGTGGAACAGGAAAGGGAATGACTAGTTCTAGTACAGGGTACCCTCCGCATCATACCATACGATGGCTTGCGAAATGAGCATATAGATGTAAATTTAAATTTACTCAACCTATTAAGATATCATTCCATCCATTTATAGGCACACAATACTCATCGAAAAAATTTGTCTGTTATTTATCGAGAAAACAAAAGACGGAACTTCTGCTGCTGAGTGTCTCTCCGTAAAAATCTTCGTATCAGCTCAGAATTTTCTCACTGCAGTCACTTCGCGAGACTTATGAGAGAGATTGTAATATATTTGCCCACAACACTTGGAAGAAGCGGTATAGAGCTCACCTCTACTGCCTTTTCGTCAGAGATCGCTTACCTGCCGTTTTCTCACGAATCTTTCAGTCTTCGATATACTGCATTTCAGTAGACATGATTTCCTCGAGTAAGATAAGTCGCACTCGAACTCATAGACCGCTGCTGATTCCCTCGAAATCTCACAACGCTCCAACAGGACTGTTCCATTAGGAAGAAGGCTGTCTAGTCCTCCACCTATCACTGACTAGGCAGAGAGCTATCACAACGAGAAAAATAGCACACTAACACACAGAAGGAAATTCACAACCAAGCAGAGTACAGGCACTCTACACAAAGAAGTTCAGAAGCATAATACGAGGTGCATTCAAGTTCTAAAGCCTCCGATTTTTTTTTCTCCGGACTGGAAAGAGATAGAAACATGCACATTGTTTTAAAATGAGGCCGCATTCATTGTCAATACGTCCCAGAGATGGCAGCACCGTACGGCAGATGGAATTTTACCGCCAGCGGCGAGGATGAGAACTGTTTTAAATACTTAAAATGGCGACGTTTTCCTTACTTGAACAGCGCGCAATCATTCGTTTTCTGAATTTGCGTGATGTGAAACCAATTGAAATTCATCGACAGTTGAAGGAGACATGTGGTGATGGAGTTATGTATGTGTCGAAAGTGCATTCGTGGGTGTGACAGTTTAATGAAGGCAGAACATCGTGTGACAACAAACTGAAACAACCTCGGTCTCGCACAAGCCGGTCTGACGACATGATCGAGAAAGTGGAGAGAATTGTTTTGGGGGATCGCCGAATGACTGTTGAACAGATCGCCTCCAGAGTTGGCATTTCTGTGGGTTCTGTGCACACAATCCTGCATGACGACCTGAAAAATGCGGAAAGTGTCATCCAGGTGGGTGCCACGAATGCTGACGGATGACCATATGGCTGCCCGTGTGGCATGTTGCCAAGCAATGTTGACGCGCAACGACAGCATGAATGGGACTTTCTTTTCGTCGGTTGTGACAATGGATGAGACGTAGATGCCATTTTTCAATCCAGAAACAAAGCGCCAGTCAGCTCAATGAAAGCACACAAATTCACCGCCACCAAAAACATTTCGGGTAACCGCCAGTGCTGAAAAAATGATGGTGTCCATGTTCTGGGACAGCGAGGGCGTAATCCTTACCCATTGCGTTCCAAAGGGCACTACGGTAACAGGTGCATCCTACGAAAGTGTTTTGAAGAACAAATTCCTTTCTCAACTGCAACAAAAACGTCCGGGAAGGGCTGCGCGTGTGCTGTTTCACCAAGACAACGCACCCACACATCGAGCTAACGTTACGCAACAGTTTCTTCGTGATAACAACTTTGTAGTGATTCCTCATGCTCCCTACTGACCTGACCTGGCTCCTAGTGACTTTTGGGTTTTTCCAACAATGAAAGACACTCTCCGTGGCAGCACATTCACCAGCCGTGCTGCTATTGCCTCAGCGATTTTCCAGTGGTCAAAACAGACTCCTAAAGAAGCCTTCGCCGCTTCCATGGAATCATGGCGTCAGCGTTGTGAAAAATGTGTACGTCTGCAGGGCGATTACGTCGAGAAGCAACGCCAGTTTCATCGATTTCGGGTGAGTAGTTACTTAGAAAAAAAATCGGAGGCCTTAGAACTTGAATGCACCTCGTACCTAAAATTCATCAGTATCAAATGAAGGTCTATAAATATTACCCTGTACGTATCCTGATCTCCTTTATCATATTCCTATGACTATTATCTTAGAAATACGACAGTTAATACGACAGTTAAATGGTGTCAGAGACTTCGTTGACAGCACAGTCCCTCTCTCTCTCTCTACATTATTTTTGTAACATCCAATGGAGTAAAACTACGAACTATAAAAACTTCACTTCCGTTACCCTGTAGAGAACTCGATAAGATATTACTACATCCCTCTCTTCCGATACATCGAAAACACATACCGTGTACATGTTGACATCGAGCATATGTGGTGATCCTATAAAATATACACATACTGGTCCATTGAAGCAGGTGGCCAGAGAGCATAGTCTCTTGCACAGACCCGTGTAATGCGTTCTCGCCCATGTTATAGGAGGACCATATCCTACAGGCTATCGCTCTCAGGAAAGGGTTCCTGTGTTGTTCTTTCATAAGCAGTTTGATACATTGCTTTTCTGATGTTACACATGCAAGCAGTGTATGACTACAGCTTTGTATACAACCTTACATTTTGTTTTTCCTCGTGGCTTAGAGGTCTTTGCCAAGTGCTATCTGGCATTAACACACTTCGATCCAACGGCTCCCACAGGAAGTTGGACATTGCAGGGTGTAAGTTAAGCTGCTCCCCACAACACACAGAATTGTTTAAATTAAAGACAGAGGCGATGTTTCTTATTGACAAAAATGCGGAAGGTATTGCAACATATGGAAACTGGAAGAGTTTTTAGCATTGTGGAGCTTTTCCAAACAGCTCTCTGAAGGTGATTACCCCTACATTTAAACTCACGTTCCAGAGTGACGGGATAGTAGATGTCTCGGTGATATGTTTTTGAAGAGACCAAGAGCATCGCTTCCTCATATTGGTGGGGCATATTGTACACAGGTATGTGGTCACTGTTTCCTTGTCCTAGGTACCGGTCATCATGACACCAAATCTTTGGACACTGTGTCTTTCATTTTATGGCTTACAATTCACACATCATTAAACTGTCGTATTGCTAACGTAGTAGTCATAGGAATACGATAAAGGAGACCAGGATACATACTGGGTAATATTTATAGACCTTCATTCGATACTGATGAATTGTAGGTTTTACGCTTCTGAACTTCTTTGCGTAGTGTGCATATACCATACATGGTTGTGAATTTCCTGCTGTATGTTAGTGTGCAATTTTTCTCGTTGTGATAGCTCTCTACCTAGTCAGTGATGGGTGGAGGACTAGACATCCTTCCAATTAATGGTACAGTCATGTTGCAGAGTGATGAGTTTTCGTGGGAATCAGCAGCGGTGTATGGCTTCGAGGGGGACATGTCTTACTCCAGGAAATCATGTGGTCTGAAATGCAATATATCGAAGACTGGAAGATTCGGGAGAAAACGGCATGTAAGCGATCTCTGACGAAAGGCGAGTTGAGAGGTGAGGTCTACACCGCTTCTTCCAAGTGTTGTGGGCAAATATATTACAACCTCTCCCCTACGTCTCGCGAAGTGACTGCAGTGAGAAAATTAGGAGCTAATACGAAGATTTTTACCGAGAGACAATCAGCAGCAGAAGTTCCGTCTTTTGTTTTCTCGATAAATAACAGACAAATTTCTTCCATGAGTTTTTTGTGCTTATAATGGATGGAATGACATCTTAATAGGTTGAGTAAATTTACATTTACTTCTATATTCTCATTTCGCAAGTCATCGTACGGTATGAAACGGAGGGTACCCAATTACTAGTCATTCTCTTTCCTGTTGCACTACCAAATACAGTGGGGGAAAAGGACTGCTTACATGCCTCCTTATGAGGGCTAATTACTTGTATCTTATCTTTGTGGTCCCTATACGAAATATATGCTGGTGGCAGTAGAATCCTTCTGCTGCCAGCTTCAAATGTCGGTTCTCAATACTGCTTCTCGAAGAGGAACATCGTCTTCCCTCCAAGGATTCCCATTTGAACTACTTGGTGAGTAGTCCGACCGCTGGAAAAAATTACTCACCATACAAAGTGCGTCTCATCATCAGTTCAATTAATTATCCTATCAATTTGATACCAATGACGTGCCGCCAGGCGGGTGGAAGCAAGGGCTAGAGTACCACAGATATGATTCGGGAGTTGGAGTGGTAATCCAGCGTTTTTTCGTTGCGACGATATGATTTGACGAAATTTCAATCTCCCGTCTACACAGGGAGAGATAACCACCTTAATAAAATCAGTTACATTACCGAATTTATAATGTGATATGTAGTATAAACCTGATATTTACAAATTCTTTGTGCTACTACCTTAACAGACTTTGTATCAGACGGTGCATTTCGTTACTGTAATGGATTTCGAAAGCAAGGAAGCATCTAGTGACAGAGGTAGAGCATATTCTGAATGCTCTGTTATGAGCCAAAAATGAGCTGTTTCTCTGCGGCGCGGTGCAGTCGCGAGCTCGCGGGCAGACAGCACGTGGTGCCGCCTGACAAACAGTGAGCGATGTGTGCTTCGCGTTCGCGATCGTGTCGGAACTTTTTTTTTGCCAGATTTGTTTAGTGGAAATTTTGCGGTAGAGGAGGATGCATACAAGACCTCACATCTACTTAGCACTACGACCTTTTTGTGGCGGAAATTTAATTACTTGATCTGCATAATGTTTGCGTGTGATACGCAAATAGTGAAAATGTTTTATTACGAAGAAAGGTCGGTGTAAGGTGGTGATGAGTGATTTATGTGATCTGTTTGACTCCTACAAATTATTAAACAATTAATTTGATAGGGTAGTGCAAATTTCCCTCTATTTTTGATATCGAAATTGCTTCACCTCTCCCTTTGTCCCAGCATTAGTCAATAGGATCACAGTATTCTGAGAAGAGATGAAAACCTCGATCTGAGTGTTGAAGATGTTGGTTCGTACCCAGACAGGAAGTAGCCTCTTGAGAGAGACAGAGACAGGAAGCAAGTCTGGAATTTCCTGATCAACAGACTGCTGCCATCTGATGCTTTGTTCAGGTTGTGAGATCAAAGGAGACGGATGTCCAGTCCTTGGTTAGTGGTGCTTAGTATTGTGATCTGTAGTTAGAACATTGGGCGGTTTTTGACGGCCACGGCGGTTTTAAATAATGCCCAAGGCAAGCTGTGGCTCAAATTTTTTGGATTGACTTGAGTAGGTCAACACACACTTCTGTGATAGGTACAGCAGTCATCCTGCAGACTGCATGGATCTGCAACTTGTGCGCCACGTTGTAACGGTCTTCCTCATCGCTGTAGGCTGATAAGTTTTCGGTGTGCAAACCATTTAAGAACACTGTCATTCACTAGATTAATGCACGTTATAATGACAACTCAAAAGCGCGCATGGAACAGTATTGTCTACATCTACATCACTACTCTGCATTTCGCAATTAAGTCCTGGCAGAGGATTCATCAAACGAATTTCACACAGTTTCTCTACTGTCTCACTCTCCAACATCGCGCAGGAGAAATGAAAACTAAAATCTCTCTGTTCGAGCTCTGTTTCTCTTACTTTATTACAATGTTGATTTCTCTCTATGTGGGTGGGTATCAACGAAAGTATAGGCAGTCTTTCTAGTAGACCATTGTATCTTCTACGTGTTCTGCGAATAAATCGCAGTCTTTGGTTTGTGTTCCCCATAACAATATTTATATGACCATTCCAATTTAAGTTGCCCATAATTATCATCCGTAGGCATTTAGTTGAAAGCGCACCCTTTACATCTGTATGATTCATCATGTAACAGAAAATTAATTTACTCCTGTGGATGACCTCATACTTTTCACTTTTTAGGGTCAATTGTCGTTTCTCGCCTGGTACAGTTATATCAATTGGTTTTGATTTTCCGATGACTTAAGTAGATGGAAAATGACAGCATCATCTGCAAATAATCTAAGATGGCCGCTCCTAAATCATTTTTTAGGTTGTTGCTTAAGTTTGTAGGGTTTTTGTTTTGCATGTCGGTTTTCTATTGCTGTGGCTTTATTTATCGATTGTAATTTTTTTAGTTGTAGTTCACTGTTGCCATTTGAATTTACATATTGTCATTTTGTCATCTGGAGATAGTGGGTGGAGCTGCGGACGCTAGAAAATGGAGTGCAAAGTAGGGAAATTGGAACATATCGAATATATTCTTCTGTTTAAGTTCAATAGAGGTGCGACAACAGAGGGGACAGCGAGAAAAACTTGGGCCGTGCATGGGGATAATGGCATTGGACAGAGCCCGACAAGAAAATGGCTTTGTCGTTTTAAGGAAGATCTTTTTGACATTAGTGACTCTCCACGTTCAGGAAGACCTTTGGGGTTTCATGAAGACCGTTTAAACACATTAATCCACAATGATACATGTCAGCGTATTCGAAAAATGGCAAATGTGATGAACTGTAATCAGTCCACTATCGTGCGGTATTTGCTTGTAATGGGGAAGATTCAAAAATCGGGTGTATGGGTACCGCATGCTCTAAGCCAAAATCACAAAGTCAGTGGATGCGCTTCTGCTTGCTCGTCATCAATCGGCTCGTGAACAAACCGGCCATTCCTATCCCGTATCGTTACTGGTGACGGAGATATGGTGTCCTTATGTCAACATAACGAAAAGAAAGGCATAGTTGAGCCCAACCAAAGCAGCAACTTCCCGTACAAAAACCTGCACACACCAACAAAAGATAATGTTACGCACCTGGTAAACAGCGATGGTGTGGTGTACTACGAATTGCTTCCTTGAGCTGTAACCGTCATTGGTGAGCCAACAAATCCAGTCCAGGAACAACGACCAAGAGCACTGCTTGAAGTGGTGCTACTCCACGATTACATCCACCTGCATTCTCCTAGACTGACAAAAAACGTTATACAGGAGTTGGATTGGGAAGTCATTCCGCACCCGCCTTATTCACCTGATCTTGCGTCCTCAGATTTTCATCTTTTCCTCTCTCTATCAAACAACCATCAAGGAACTTCCTTTCCGAATCAAAATCCACTGTGAACATAGCTCGACGAGTTCTTCCCTTCAAAACCACGTGATTTCTACAGTCGCGGAATAGAAAAGTTACCCCATCGTTCGTAAACTGTAGTAAATAGTGAGGAGAATTACTATTGATAATTAAAATCTCTGTTGCGTCTATCTTTTGTGTTTATTAAACATACAGAAAAACGCTATGAACTTACGCATCAACCCAATATATAAATTAGGAACAGCAGAAGTTCTATAACGCTTCCTTGGGAACGACAGACATCACTTCAGTTTTACTCGGTGACTTCCCATCACCTAGTACAAACTGTGATCTCTCTAACAGGAAATCACATATTCAGTCGCACAACTGAGACGATATTCTACAGGTAAGCAATTTCATCAGAAGTCTCCTGTAAGAGTCGGTACTAAAAGCCTTTCGGAAATATATTAGGAACTCATCCGTGCTGCCGTCTAGGTGCCCCTAAGTGTTCTTCCACTGTCAAAGGCTCGTTTGACATAATTTCTCTCTAGCTCATCTTCATTTTCTCGTTTATTTCAATATTTCTAGTCTGTCATTTTCTCCTGTTACCTGAGCAGTGACTGACGACGCAATAGCAAGTAAATGTTGAACAATTTAAGCACGCTTTGAAGCTTATTTAAGTATCACATTAACCGTCTGAGTGAGCTACTTGTATCTGTAATTCACGGTTTTATTCGATGTCTATTTGATTCTGTCTTCAGTTCTTAATTATTTATGTGCTGTTGTAATCTCTCTATCTGACCTCAATTTATACTCGTAGGTTGATCAGAATCACAGTGATTAAGCGAGAGACCGAAGTTAATTCTGTCTGCAAATACGTGAGGAAACTGATAATTGGGTCATAATGAGGACAGGAAGCTATCAAGTTGGTATCCATTTTAGTAAGAAAGGGCAGCACCGGGAGGGGATCCATACACACTCACTCAGCTTTCTGGCGCCATTTTTACAGCTGTTTTGTACACATGGTGCTCTACGGCTTGCACCGAAATCAGAACCTTTATGATGACTAATATGTTGATAACGGCTGCACAGTATGATTCGTATAAAACTTAACATTTATCATGCTGGACTGGCATCTGACTTCATACCAATCTACGTTGGTTCAACAGTTCAGTGTTACACTTTAATACACACTGTGCTAATTGAACATTCTACATCTACATCTACATGGATACTCTGCAAATCACATTTAAGTGCCTGACAGGGGGTTCATCGAACCATCTTCGCAATTCTCTATTATTCCAATCTCGTATAGCGCGCGGAAAGAATGAACACCTATATCTTTCCGTACGAGCTCTGATTTCCTTATTTTATCGTGGTGATGGTTCCTCCCTATGTAGGTCCGTGTCAACAAAATATTTTCGCATTCGGAAGAGAAAGTCGGTGATTGGAATTTCGTGAGAAGATTCCGTCGCAACGAAAAACGCCTTTCTTTTAATGATATCCAGCCCAAATCCTGTATCATTTCTGTGACACTCTCTCGCACATTTCGCGATAATACAAAACGTGCTGCCTTTCTTTGAAATTTTTCGATGTACTCCGTCAGTCCTAATTGGTAAGTATCCCATACCGCGCAGCAGTATTCTAAAAGAGGACGGACAAGCGTAGTGTAGGCAGTCTCCTTAGTAGACTTGTTACATTTTCTAAGTGTCCTGCCAATGAAACGCAGTCTTTGGTTAGGCTTCCCCACAATATTTTCTACGTGTTCCTTCCAATTTAAGTTGTTCTTAATTGTAATATAAGTATTCTGTTGAATTTACGGCTTTTAGCTTAGACTGATTTATCGTGTAACCGAAGTTTAATGAGTTCCTTTTAGCACTCATGCGAATGACCTCACACTTTCCGTTATTTAGGGTCAACTGCCACTTTTCGCACCATTCAGATATCTTTTCTAAATCGTTTTGCAGCTTGTTTTGGTCTTCTGATGACTTTATTAATCGATAAACGTCAGCATCATCTGCAAGCAACCTAAGACGGCTGCTCAGATTGTCTCCAAGATCGTTAATATAGATGAGGAACAGCAAAGGGCCTATAACACCATCTTGGGGAACGCCAGAAATCACTTCTGTTTTACTCGATGACTTTCCGTCAGCTACTACGAACTGTGACCTCTCTGACAGGAAATCACATATCCAGTCACATAACTGAGACGATATTCCATAAGCACGCAATTTCACTACGAGCCGCTTGTGTAGTACAGTGTCAAAAGCCTTCCGGAAATCCAGAAATACGGAATCGATCTGAAATCCCTTGTCAATAGCACTCAACACTTCATGTGAATAAAGAGCTAGTTGTGTTTCACAGGAACGATGTTTTCTAAACCCAAGTTGACTGTGTGTCAATAGACCGTTTTCTTCGAGGTAATTCACAATGTTCTAACACAATATATGTTCCAAAATCCTGCTGCATATCGACGTTAACGATATGGGCCTCTAATTTAGTCCTACTACCTTTCTTGAATATTGGTGTGACCAGTGCAACTTTCCAGTCTTTGGGTACGGATCTTTCGTCGAGCGAACAGTTGCATATGATTGTTAAGTATGGAGCTAATGCATCAGCATACTCCGAAAGGAACCTAATCGGTATACAGTCTGGACCAGAAGACTTGCTTTTATTAAGTGATTTAAGTTGCTTCACTGCTCCGAGGATATTTACTTCTACGTTACTCATGTTGGCAGCTGTTCTCGATTCGAATTCTGGAATATTTACGTCGTCTTCTTTTGTGGAGGCATTTCGGAAGGCTGTGTTTAGTAACTCTGCTTTGGCAGCACTGTCTTCGATAGCATCTCCATTGCTATCGTGTAGAGAAGGCATTGATTGTTTCTTGCCGCTAACATACTTCACATACGACCAGAATCTCTTTGGATTTTCTGCCAGGTTTCGAGACAAAGTTTCGGTAAAATGATCCAATTATTATTTTATTCCGGTTGCCAACAATGACTTCTGACCATACTAACTCACAGGAAGTATCTACTTCAATTTCGCGACAAGTTTAACTACTTCTGAAGCAACAAACACGCCACCGCCAACCGTGTTTGGCCTATCCTTTCGGAACACCGTTAGGTTCTTCGCAAAAATTTCGGCTGAGCTTATATCCGGGTTTAGCCAGCTTTCAGTGCCTATAACGATTTGAGCATCAGTGCTTTCTATTAGCGCTTGGAGCTCTGGTACTTACCCAACACAGCTACGACTATTTACAACTGTTATACCAATGGTTCCTGTATCTACGTTTTTCCTGTGTTCAGCCCGCACCCTTTGTGACTGAAGCCCTTCTTGTGTTTTCCCGAGACCCTCTAACCTAAAAAACCGCCCAGTCCACGCCACACAGCCCCTGCTAGCAGTGTAGCCACCTCCTGCGTTTAGTGGACACCTGACCTATTCAGTGGAACCCGAAACATTGTTTGGCGCTACAGTCAGAGCGTTTGAAGTCTCGCGCATGTTAGTATCGTTACGACACATAAGCAGGCTTGAATGTACTGCATGCTGCCAATTAATTTCATGGACATTGCATGGTTCACTGGTCAGCATATCTGGCTGCTATGCGGAGGATCCGGGTTCGATTCCCAGTACTGCCAGGGATTTTGCCTTGGTGCCGGGGCTGGTATGGGCTTCATTCGCTCTCGAGATGCCAGTTGAGGAGCTACTGGAATGAGAAGGAGTGTGTTCAAGGTCAAGAAAGTCGACATTGGCAGAGGTTGACAAGACGGGCGGTCGGCCCCAACTGGTCTGTCTGGGCCAGACCGCGGAGCTTTGTTTTACTTACGTCTCATGGTAGTACGTCCCTCATATCAATAAAATACTAGCCTAACACATAATAAATAAACAGCGCAACTGAGTCCAAACAAACGTTATAGCTGCTGTAATAATCGCATTCAGCTCCACTAACTTCATCTGATAGAGAACTCAATAAGATGTTTACCACATCTCGTTCCTCCCATGTATCAAAAACAAATGCCACACGCGTGTTGGCATTGAGCACATGTGACTACCCTATTAAATATACAGGTATTGATCCATTGCACAGACTAGTGTAAAGCTGCATCGCCTGTACTGTAGGAGGATGTTCGTATACCGCGAACTATACTGTAAGTCGCAAGAGACACTCCCTGTGACCTTGTGTCGTTGTTTTATACATTGCTTTTTTCTGATGTAACGCGCCTTGTATATTGCCTTACATTTTGTTTTTTCCCACCACAACTTCAAGATCTGTGTCAGGTTCTAAACTGACATTAACACGTTCTGATCCACAGCCTCTCACAGAAATCTAGGCGTCACACAGTATAAATCATATTGTTACTGCTGCTACCATAAGACACCACACACAATGGATGATGTTAAATAAAAGATAGTTACAACATAAGGAAACTGGAAGAGTTTTCCGGCGTTGTGGAAAGTCTCCAAACTACAGTCCGAAGGTGACTGCCAACCGCCAGCCGCCTGAGCCGAGCAGTTCTAGGCGCTTCAGTCTGGAACCGCACTGCTGCTACGGTCGCAGGTTCGAATCCTGCCTCAGGCACGGACGTGTGTGATGTCCTTAGGTTAGTTAGGTTTAAGTAGTTCTAAGTCTAGGGGATTGATGACCTCAGTTGTTAAGTACTGTAGTGCTTAGAGTCATGTGAACCATTTGACTGACGAGCTCTACATTCAAACTCATCTGTCACAGTGACGGAATAGCTGATAGCTCTACGTCCCGTTTCGACTGATTCCTCATATTGCAATTATGTACGTGATCACTATTCTGATGCTAGCCAACCCCAGAAGGTGTTGCCCCTCCAAAAAAATCTTTCTCCACCTCAAACAAGCGATGTCACTCAATCATTCTGTGGTAACCAAAAGCATGTCAGTGGACGGATTGGATGGAAAAGACACCGTCAATGTACTGAAATAATAAACGTCATAATTGATAGTGCGAAATATTTTAGCAATTTTACAGTAATTTCAACACTGACAGCATGTTTCCCAATTTCAGTGTCATAGCTAAACCACCCCTTCTCCACTTTGCGAGTATCATTGCGAATGTAGATAGATGACTGTTCAGTACGTCCATTCATTGTTAATCCTCGAACAGATACATCATCAAAGTATACCAGACAGCACTCTACACCTCGAGAATAGTGCTTAATTTACGATCTGTCTCTATACTGATGGAAGTCAAACAGTATTCTTGCAGTCTTAGGATAAAATTAGGGACTGAAAGACCCTCTGACACTGTCATTGACCAACCCACCCTGCAGCACCGTTACCGATTTAATCTGAAACCGACCAGAAGTAAACCGCTACATTCCATGTCTCGTGAATGAATAGAGCTTGCCGAATCCTCTCCCATCCAAGATTTCTCGAGGTGCGCCCATGTCGAGGAGGTTAGCACTCCTTATCGATGTATAGTAACAGATTTTAAAGTGTTGTGATGTAATAGCAGACGTTTAAGAAGAACAAGAAAGGGGTGATTTTTATGCATGATGGAGCTTCAGACGGATGGAGCTAGAAGCATTTTTACGCAACTCAGCCATGCTATCAATTTTAAAGTATTGTTCTAGAGTCTAGGATCAATACCTTGAAGGCATTGGTAAGAGAACATAAGCACACGCACTCCTAAGGCTACAATGGTCCGCACTTAAAACAGGCTGTAATGTTATATCGCTACAGTTTCCGACTCATCAGTCGTATTGAATGCAGCACTGTTAATATTACAATGTAAGAAACATCTTTCAAGCGCATGATATACATCCTTTTTCCTTGTTTCTCTACGATAAACTGTGTTACAAAACCGTAAAACGAAAAAACTACTTCCTTAAATACGTGGGAGGAGAGAGATGCAGTAAAAATCTTATCGAGTTCTCTATCAGATGAAGTTAGTGGAGCTTTTGTAGTCGGTAATTTTTCTCGGTTGGATGTTACAGAATAACGAAGATAGCATGTTGGGGTGATGGATGTGAATGGGCCCTGATGGACACGCATCTGCAGTACTTGTATGTAGTTTGGGGGCGCACCAAAGTGCAATAGAAAAATCCTGGTCCTTCTCCCGGTTTCCGTTTCCATCAGTTGGTCAAAACACAATCCTGTCTTAGTAATACAGCTTAGCCTGTTTTCTGCATGAGTTGCAGAAGGTGGTAGATATAGCTTTCTCTGAGTTCTACTCAGTTCCGACTTACATTGGAACGATCACATGCGCAAAGCTACAGGGACGGTAGCAGAGTCTGGGGGGCAGTTTCAAGATGCACAGGGACTACCTAAAACGACATTGGAATTTTACTGTAGCAGATAGGTTCGAGAAAGGTGACTCGTTTCGAGATATAAGAGTGCCAGAAATATGATTCACTAGTGGCTGTAATAATTAAAGGTTTTCTCCACAGGATCCAATGCAGGTATGTGCTTGAATGGGGAGACTTGATTCCAAATCCCAGACATCATTTCTAGAGGACAGCGTAGCACTAGAGATGTGAAACGCTAGTGTACATTTCTTATGATCTCACTCTACTACTGTTTGTGATCCTTCTCAATCAACCGTCGCCTATAGCCCAGTCGAATTATCACCGAACCACTGCCATGGTATCGAGAGAAAACTAGAGAAATATCTAGCAGCAGCGGCGTGAGGGAGTTACAAATACCGGTTTCATACGACGCTTGTTAGCCGAATCACTTTCAAAATTCGGTAATATTATTATGAGGTTCCACTGTCAGTGACGAGTAATGGGACTGTTGGTCTGATACTATACACTCCGGCGATCACCATCTATATTCAGTGTCAGGGTATTTGTCTGGTAAAAACCACTTCATTCAGAGGTAATGCCATACCTCGATTTATAAACCCAGTATAGTTTTCAACATGGATACTTGTATGCACCTGTACGTCCAAGAAAAGTTGTGATGGTAATATGGTTGTGTATTTTTAACATCTGGCTGTTTGTAAGACGATTATCCATCTCTTTCTAGGGCACAGAAGTACCATTCGCAAGAAAAACTTATGAGATATGTCCACCGATCGTTGATTTTCGGTCAGTATTATTTCGTATCGCCAGCAATCAGTTATTGACGAAGTATTATACTTAGTAGTAGGGGATGTGTGATAGGTTCGCTATGAGGATCAGGCTTGTAAAGTATGTGTTTGTGTTCCGACTTATGCAAAGGAAATGACTATGTCCAGTCGTAAAGAAGGTATGGATCTGACGTGGAATACTGTGATAGCAAAGGGAAGAGTATGTCAGGTCATAAGAATGGCACAGATATTTCTATTTCCAGAGCCACTGCCGTCAGCAGGATGTATTCCCGATACTTCGCCCATTGTCGAATGTAATTCAACTGAAACTGCAATCATAGCATTTAATTGTAAGTATAGCTATCGAATATATGTGTGATTGATTTCGTAGGATGATTGTGTGTATGATTGCTTGGCGCGGGGGTGGTGGTGGCCTGTGACAGGAATGAATCACGTTTCCCGCTACGGAATCAGCCTTCCAAATGGAGAGTCATGTTGCGATGCAGGGATGTAGATGACTTAACCATGTCGTCCTCTAGACGGCCAGATAGCGTACTAATACTTCGTATGCGTTAGACAGCTTTCGTAATCACAAGGAAATTTGAGAAGATTCAATATGGACGTGTTTGCGCTGGACCATTATTCCCTCCGATGTAAATAGTCCGATTGACTGCTTCTTCACATTTCCTGTCTTTATTTCGTTGAGAGAAGATCGACTGTTGTGTGTTGAGTGTATCTAACAGGTGAAAGACAGGTGGAGGGCACGTTTGCAGGTTCTCTAGACATGAGAAACGCCTTAGTTGACTTTGTAAATTATAAGGATGACTTTGAATCTATTATACACCAACATCGGTGATCACGAGTGGAAATATCATTCTCATCTATTTTCTTTTTCTTTTTTTTCGAGTTTTGATGTAAAGATCTGCTCAGACGTGATAAGTTTCTCAGTTGAATGTATAAAACTATACCAATTTTGCTCGTAAAACTAAATGGACCTGGACATTGACTATTTTCATGGAAAGTGGACATTTATTATCATAGCGAACGTTTTTTTTCCTTTTTGTTAATAGTTGCTTTATTAAAGGAGTCGAGTTGATGTTAAATAATGCGGCACATAATGGGGGGGGAGTTCTCTGCGTGACTGCATTTCTGCCCCGGCCCCTGCTGGAGTGTCCTCCGTGACGTTAAACAAAAGTGTTTTCAATCCCAGAACTAGAGGCCTATTGGAGGCGTTGTGGAGCTGTCTAATCTGCGTCAGCTCGTCGCCGCAGTGGCGCCTCCTAACTATTAGGGTTGCTGTGCCACTATACTTCAGTCGACCAAGATGCATTTGGTAAAGCCGAGCTTTTGTCTTCTATTTGCTATTGTGTTGGCAGACGGCGGAATGCACGAGCTGTGAGGTTGTCGGTGGATTAGCTCCCTCCCTCGGTCCTTCCATCCTGTATGTGGATTTTTGGCAGTTTGTGATTGTACATGGAGGAGAGTGCATGTTCAACTGCAGTCTCTTAGGACAATGATTTTCCCCAGAACATGTGTTGCATTATGACCTATTCGTTACAAGTTCTGGTTTTTTCACGACAATTTCGAAGTGTAATTAGAACTGTGACGCATTTTTTTCTGTCAGCTGTGATAGCGTGCATTGGCCTCAGTTAGCTGTGCTGTAGGGTGAATTTTAGTAGGCACCTGTAGTGAACTCTGACGTCAAACAGCGATAGATGCTGTGTACTCAGGTAATGCACATTTTTTTAAACTCCTCTCTGTCCAACACCAGCATCTAGTCAGTTGAATGTATTTCCCAAGAAAAAGAATAAAGATAGTACCTTACACTCCAGCCTTTTTCCCCTAGCGTGTAAGTGTATGGTAGAGTTTGAGTGTTTCTGTCGCTGGTTTCGAGTGGTATTGCGAGATATTTTTTCCCAGCAGGATAAGAGCAGTCGTATGGTATAGTCAGTTTTTGCGCTATATTGCGATTTTTATGCGGTCCTTGTGCAGCGCATTGCATATAGTTGTGTAATAAGGACCAGTCTTCGTGATTAATTACATAATTAGGATGAATATTTGCGTGATTTTCCCGACCAAAATAAATGAAATAGACTAACCTTCCTCCCCCCATCTGAACGGTTTCCATGTGTTAGGGGGTGGTTTTTGGCAATCTATCCAGTAGAATCAAGTTCGAGTCGATGATAAGTTGCGTTTTTTAAGTGCACTGAATGTTTGTGAACTGAATTACTTTCGGGTGTTTAAGTGTTGTGAGCATGTTTGCATGCGTTATTTCGGTGATATACGAGTAGTCTGCATGTCTTCATGCTGTGTAATGGATTATTATGGTAATTTACGTGTTGTTTGCGTCTTTGCACATCAATGTACTGCATTATTTATGAGTAGTTTTCCAGGTCTGTAAACTGTATATTGTGATATCAAGCACTTCAGGGCGTGTGTTTTGTATCAGCGTAATAAATAACCTATGTGAAATTTGTCACTAAATAAACTGTTGCAAAAATAAGCAATGTACACTCCTTCCTCTCTCGAGCAGCCAAGAAGAGGCTGATTCCTTTTCCCACCAATTTCCCCCTCCAGACTGCTGGGGGGGTGGGGTGGGGGGGAGGGGGGATGAGGGGGCTGGGGCACATATGCAGCTGAGAAAAACACGTGACATCATCATTATGCTTTGCTCCTATGTACTGAACTACATGGTCATGTGACCTATCGCAGCACCCTCTAGTGTTGAACTCACGAACTAGGTCAGTTCTTTGGTCCATTGGATCAGAGGTAGTTGTCTCTTGTGTGGTGGGAGCTTATACATAGGTTATAGAAATGACACAATTCCAGCCGAGACAGATGTTTCCGTGCATTGTGTAATGCATCTTTAATGCAAAGCATTATTTGCAGGACTGTCTTCTCCCTCTTCGTATGTTCAGGCATTAATGCTCCCATCCTTCATGCAGTGAGCTGTGGATGCACTCCTTCCCTGAATGAGTGCATGTAATACAGCCCTGTCTGGCACCAATATCTCGTCAATTGAACACCGACAGCTCAACAAGCACTGATATCACAGCCTCTTGTGGTGGTAACACCGAACTAAGCCGCTACTGCTATAGGCAGACAATAAATTTCAACAAATTTACATAAATTTATACAAATTTAAACAAATTACCAAGTTTAAACAAATGTGAGCAATTTATATTCGAATTGAATGACATCATGAGCAGCCTTTAGTGGGGGCAACACCATACTGACTCCCCTCAGCTGCAGGAGCAAGCTCTTAGGGCAAAATTTCCTCCAAAGTTCGAAATTCCTGCACATTTTCCAAGAGAATGACGCACCATCATGCAAAAAGTCGGAAAGGGGGACCCGCAGAAACGCATAATTCAATTAAAACTTCCTGCCACGGAGATGTGGCAGGAGTGCGTGGCACTCTCCCGCCAAAACCCTTGGATAATGGTACTCATGCCATCTTGGACAACGGTACTCGTGTCATCAGCTCACGTCACGTGACGTCACATACTCGCGTCCTCAGCTGACGTCACGGCTGCCATCTTGGATAACGTCACTGGGGTGGCACGAACTCTGTTCCACTACTAACCGTCTCCTCCCCTGGCTCACTCCTTATGAAAACACCGAACTGGGTAATTAAAGCCAGTGACAGCCAGAGCGAAGAAGCAGGGCAAGTGCAGTGATAACTAAAAAGGGTGCTTTGTCGGTGCTTAAAGCGCTCGCAGATTAATAATTCCGTGAGCAAATGAGCACCATGAGAGCAACCACTCAAGATAATGGACGTTGACACCTAGCACATAAATGAAATTGATTTTCTTAAGTTTAGTTTTGTTTATAACGAAGTTTCATCCAGTGACAGTGGTAGTTAGACGTAATTTTATTTAAAACCCACCATTGCTGCATTGACTGTTTCTTGATGCCTCAACGTTTATGCCCTCAGTCTCTCTGTCTTCCAAAATACACTGACGTGCCAAAGAAACTGGTATAAATTTGTGTACTCAAATAAAGATTTATGTAAACAGACAGAACACGGCCGGCCGTTGTGGCCGTGCGGTTCTAGGCGCTACAGTCTGGAACCGCGCGACCGCTACGGTCGCAGGTTCGAATCCTGCCTCGGGCATGGATGTGTGTGATGTCTTTAGGTTAGTTAGGTTTAGGTAGTTCTAAGTTCTAGGGGACTGATGACCTCAGAAGTTAAGTCTCATAGTGCTCAGAGCCATTTGAAACATTTTTTTTTTTTTTTTTTTTTTTTTGACAGAACACGGCGTTGCCATCGGCAACACCTATATAAGACAACAAGTGGCTGGCAAAGTTGTTAGATTGGTTACTGCTGCTACAATGGCAGGTTATCAAGATTTAAGTGAGTCAGGACGCTGTGTTATAGTCGGCGCACAAGCTATGGGACACAGCATCTCCTAGGTAGCGATGAAGTGGGGATTTTCCCGTACGATCATTTCACGAGTGTACCATAAATATCAGGAATCCGGTAAAAACGACGTCTCCAACATCGCTGTGACTGGAAAAAGATCCTGCAAGAACGGGACCAACGACGACTGAAGAGAAACATTTAACGTGACAGAAGTGCAACCCTTCCACACATTGCTTGCAGATTTCAATGCAGGGCCATCAACAAGTGTCTTATTCATTGCACGACATAAAGATTTACGCCTCGCCTGGGGCTGTCAACACTGACATTGGGCTGTTGATGACTGGAAACATGTTGCCTGGTCGGACGAGTCTCGTTTCAAATTGTATCGAGCAGATGGACGCGTACTGGTATGGAGACAACCTCATGTATCCACGAACCCTGCATGACAGTTGGGGACTGTTCAAGCCGGGGGAGGCCCTGTAATAGTGAGAGGCGTGTGCAGTTGGAGTGGTATGGCCCTGTTACGTCTGCATAAGACTCTGACAGGTGACATGTATGCAAACATCCTGTCTGATCACCTGCATCCATTATGCATTCCGAGGGACTTGGGCAATTCGAGCAGGACAATTCGACACCCCACACGTCCAGAGCTGCTGCAGTGTCTCCAGGAACATTCTTCTGAGTTTAAACACTTCCGCTGGCTACCAAACTACCCAGACATGAACATTATTGAGCATATCTGGAATGCCTTGCAACGTGCTGTTCAGAAGAGATCCCATCGTACTCTTACAGATTTATGGACAGCCCTGCAGGATTCGTGCTGTCAGTTCAAAATGTTCAAATGTGTATGAAATCTTATGGGACTTAACTGCTAAGCTCGTCAGTCCCTAAGCTTACACACTACTTAACCTAAATTATCCTAAGGACAAACACACACACCCATGCCCGAGGGAGGACTCGAACCTCCGCCGGGAGCAGCCGCACAGTCCCTGACTGCAGTGCCCTAGACCGCTCGGCTAATTCCGCGCGGTGTGGTGTCAGTTCTCTCCAGCACTACTTCAGACATCAGTCGAATGCATGCCACGTCGTGTTGCGGCACTTCTGCGTGCTCACGTGGGCGCAACACGATATTATGCAGGTGTACCAGTTTCTTTGGCTCCCCAGTGTATGAAGGAGAAGGAGGGAGAGTTTGTTGACTCACCTGCATGTAGGCAGTGGTGGCGATCCAGACATCGTGGGCGGTGCAGGCGGCGCCGACGACGGCGAGCAGCGCCCAGGCGACGGCTGCGGCGCGGCCGCGCGCCTGGTGGACGCTCTGCAGCGCAGGTACCGTGCTGGCCGCCACGTGCGCCTTCCACGTGCTCGCCAGCACTGACCACCAGTACCGCGCCGCCGTCGCCGTCCGCTGACGCCGACCCGCCATCACTCTCCCCAGCGTGTGCTCCAAGCTTCCTGCCATGAGGTCCTCCAGGTGCAGGCTTCCACCAGAGGTGGTCTACGGCCAATTCCCATTAAGCGCCAACAGAATGAAACGGAATGGCAGGTGACGACACCCTCATATGGTAGTATTTTCAAACTGGACGGATCATCAGCACAAAGGCACTTGGCCTATCCCAGCACCTAACAGAAAAAAAAGTTTATGAGATGCCATCCATAGCAACTGGTGCGTTAGAGCCTATCCTGGAATGGCTGGATGGTCCTGCGCTTACTGCTCCAATTTTCTCATCCAGGGAGATACCCGGCGACCTTGTTGGCCAAGATAGCGTTTGACAACCATCTAAACAAGTGATAGAAGTTCTCACTGTATGTGGGCAGGCATTATCTTGCTGAAATGTAAGCCCAGGATGGCTTATCATGAATAACAACAATACAGGGCATAGAACATCTTCGATGTACCATTGCGCTGCAAGGATGGCGCGAATGACAACCAAAGTGTTCCAGTTATGAAAAGAAATGCCACACCAGAACATCACTCCTGCTTGACAGGCCATATGGCAGGCGCCGCGCGGGATTAGCCGAGTGGTCTTAGGCGCTACAGTCATGGACTGTGCAGCTGATCCCGACGGAGGATCGAGTCCTCCTTCGGGCATAGGTGTGTGTGTTTGTCCTTAGGATAATTTAGTTTAAGTAGTGTGTAAGCTTAGGGACTGATGACCTTAGCAGTTGAGTCCCATAAGATTTCACACACATTTGAACATATCGCGGGCGACAGTCAGGTTGGTATGTCACTGCTGTGTGGGGCGTTTCCAGAAATGTCTTCCCCGGTCATTGGGACTCAATTCGTAGCAGGATTCATCACGGAAGACAATTCTACTCCAGTCAAAGAGATACCACACCGAAGACATATCTCGAGACGCCATGGACAGCAGTGAGATACCAACCTAACTGTCGCTCACCATACTCTGACAACCACGAGTGATGGTCTGGAGTGTCATGTCATTTTATAGCAGTACCCCTTTGTTCGTCATCTGCAGCACCCTTTCAGCACAACAGTATGTCGTCGATATTCTATCCCCCGCTTTGTTGTCCTTCTTGGCAAGCCATCCTGAGTTTACATTTCAGGAATAATGCCCATTCACATATGGCTACAGTCTCTACTGCTTATCTTCGTGCTTGCCAAACACTACCTTGGCCAGCAAGGTCGCCAAACCTCTCCCCAAATGAGAACGTTTGGAGCATTATGAGCAAGACTCCTCAAATCATCTCGGGATTTGATGATCTAACTCGCCAGTTCGTATATCTGGCATGCCCTCTGCAAGAAAACCAAATTGAAACAAAATCCAAGTCGTCATGGAACATTTTCAAAGTCAAATTTTTTTCCCTAGAACCGTCGACCTTGACCTTCCGTTCCGTTCTATTCCGTTTCTTTTCTGTTGATGGCCTGTGTGAATACCTCATTTGAAATGCATTACGGAATGTTTTAACGTTCCGTTCCTTCGGCGTGAATCGACCTTCAGGGTCTGATCATCTACAGGAAGGATTCCAACCCATGCTGCATTTTTGCAGTTTTCGCACCAAAAAACGTTGCTAGCCGTGAAAGAAACGACAAGTGAGAGACAAAAATTTTGCCTCTTCTCAAATTACGTCTGGTGTCCAGTGCACTGACAGAACAATAAAGCGTTTAACCTGTACTTTGTGGAGGCTGGAGCTCAGTCCAGAGGTCGTTTTGTGACGTTCGTCGTGTTTCTGGTACTATTCATTCATCTTACTGAGAATATACCCTCATCAGCCAAAACGTTATGACCACTGCTCACAGCGACGTTGGATGCCGCCTGGTGGCGTTATCGGAACGTGATGCGGTGACAAAAGTATGTAAGTGGAGCAGCCACGGACGGGGGATTATCCTAGCGAAGATACGGGCTGCAAATGGGGAAATCCATTGAGATAAGCGGCTTTTGAAAAAGGGCAGATTACTATTAAGCAAAGCCTGTGAACGAGTATCTCGAAAATGGCAAAGTTCGTCGAATGTTCACATGCTATTGTGAGCATCTACGGAAAAAGGTAGAAGGACAGTAAAACTGCCACTAGGTGCTAAATGGTTGGACGTCCACGACTCTTCACAGAATGCACAGAACGTGGAGTTTGGAGGCTTGTCTGGTCTGTAAAGTAGCATAGATGGTGATCTGTGGCATCTCTGCCTAAAGAGCACAATGCTGGTGCACGCACAAGTGTTTCGAAGCACATCGTTTATCTTACGTTGTTGACCATGGAGCTCTGCAGCAGACCATCCTTACATGTTCACATGTTGACCCAATATCGTGCGGTGGGCACTGGACCATCTGGATTCGACCGTCGATCAATGGAAACGTGTCGGCTCTTTGGCGAATCACATTTTTGCTACACAAACGTCATCATCGAGGTGAACAGCGGCTCGAAACGTGCAGCGCGCCACGGATGCAGGCTGGTGCAAGCAGTATTATGCTATGGGAGACATTCCCCCGCGCTTGCAGGGAATCTGTGGTAGTACTGGAAGACTTGCTGACAGCTGCGAACCACCTGCAGCCCTTCATGCTTAGTGTCTTCCCCTAGGGCGATATTATCTTTCACCAGTATAATTGCCTCTGTCTCAGAGCCAGAACCACATCGATGTCTCGACGACCAAATTCGCGTGATGCAAATCCTGTGAAACGCATGTGGGTCGCTATTGGGCGCCATCACTACGAACACAATCAGTGGCCCGTTATTTACGCGAATTAAATGACGTAGACATATGCACAGACCAGTGCGTAGACATCTAATGCCACATACCTCCACAGATCTACCAAAAAACTGTAGGATCGCTGACACGCACAATTAGTGGCGTATTTAGTTCCAAAGATGGACAAACAAGCCGTTAAGCAGGCAGTCATAATATTTTGTCTCATCAGCGTCTACCTGGATATTTATTCATCATTCGCCTTGACCAAGTATTGCTCTGTCTTCTGCATCTTCATGGTGAGTGCTCTATGCTGCTCTGTCTTCTGCATCTTCATGGTGAGTATTCTACAGATACCCCCGTCTTCCATCGTGGCAGCGATGTTCATAGGCCTGTAAGTATAGATCCTGGTTTAACCAACACTCAGGCACCCTGTCCCACCTCGAAGCCCCTCCCCCCTCCCCCTCCGGATCACCCAAATTTTAATACCAGAGAAAAAGACTGCACCATTTGGAACAACGAGTGAAACGTAGTAGGCACCATCCCCGCTGTTTGGTAGCTGTACGGTGTCAATGAGTTACGTGAGCTGGATGCGGCGTGCCTGAAGAAATATGCAGATTCTCTTCCTCCCGGAACTGAGCCCAACCTCGTGACTGGGGACGGTGTCCCATGATGTCAGCGGTATGTATCCTGCGGGAGACCAATTTCTGGTCTGGTATGCTTACGCATATACGACACAAGCTCAGTACTGTTCTGCACTGCACAACCGGTTTTATCCAACAGGTATGTGAGCACCACAACTTTACAGCTGTCTTCTATTCCAGTTGCATTTAATTTAACTCATAGAATAAATTGTAGGTCTAACGTAGGATTGTGGTATGGGATGCAAATTCAAAACCATAAAAGTAAGTTTAGCGTCAGAAATATATCAATTTTTTCAGTATCAGGACAGTATGTGCGTTGCTATTCCTTTTGGAACTAACAGTGCAGCACATAACCTATACTTCTATTACTTGTTGGACTTGTTTTGTCCTTGTGCAGGCGTTGACGAGATGTTTGTGATTAATGTACTTTTTCAGTGTATCTCAAACATCATTTCTTTAAGCCTATCCAGTACAAATTCGCTGGAGACAAAACATCATATTTTCAAAGAGTAGACCGCATAAGGTTCCAGATCTAGTTAAGACAGCGCAACGCTTATGTCTCAGTTTCAATAAACTAGCGGTTGGTTTCTCTACTGAGCACGAAATAGCTTCTATGACTGACTCTTTACTGCTACAGTTTTGTTATTACCCTGACATTAACTCCTGCAAAATGTGATAAAAACAGTTTTTCGTTATTGCAACATAAATTTTTGTGTTGAGAAAATAAGCTGTAGCACAGGCAATAAAGAACTTACGAAGTTTATACCGTCATGTACTACGATGTTTTGCCATTATTGAAATATATTTGCCCATCAATATTCCTTTAAACCGTTTCTATGGCAAGTAATAGTTGCAGTCGTATAGTATAGGGCAAGTTTACTGTTGCAAGTGGGAGAAAAGTGTGCTGTGCGTTATCTTACCAATTGCGCTTTATAGTTGACATGGAGCTATAAATGTTTATCTACCTAACGAATTTATATTATCTAACGACTGTAGGCTTCAAAGAGAGAATATTTACTGTTTTACAACCTACAAAATAAAAACTGAACGAAAGATACACTGACGACCCAAAAAAATTTGTACACCTGCATAATATCGAGTAGGACCCTCGTGAGAACGCAGAAGTGCCGCAACACGACGAGGCTTGCACTCGACTAATGTCTAAAGTAGTGCTGGAGGGAATTGACTCCATGAATCCTGCAGGGCTGTCCATAAATCCGAAGAGTACGGCGGGACCTCTTCTGAACAGCACGTTGTAAGGCATTCCAGATATGCTCAATAAGGTTCATGTCTGGGGGATTTGGTGGCCAGCGAAGTGTTTAAACTCAGAAGAGTGTTCAGGAGCCACTCTGAAGCAATTCTGGACGTGTGGTGTGTTACGATGTCCTGGTGGAATTGCCAAGTCGGGATGCACAGTGGACATGAATAGATGCAGGTGATAAGACAGGATGCTTACGTACGTGTCACCTGTCAGAGTGGTATCTAGACGTATCAGAGGTCCCATATCACTCCAACTGCACGCGCCCCACACCAGTACAGAACCTCCACTAGCTTGAACAGTCCCCTGTTGACATGCAAGGTCCATGGTTCATGAGGTTATCTCCATACCCGTACACGTCCATCCACTCCATAAAATTTGAAACGAGACTCGTCCGACCAGGCAACATGTTTCTAGTCATGAAAAGTCCAATGTCGGATTTGATAGGACCAGGCGAAGCGTATATCTTTAAGTCGTGCAGTCATCAAGGGTACACGAGTGGGCCTTCGGCTCCAAAAGCTCATATCAATGATCTTTCGTTGAATGGTTCGCAGGGTGACACTTGTTGATGGCCCAACACTGAAATCAGCAGCAATTTGCGGAAGGGTTGCACTTCTATCACGTTGAACGACTCTCTTCAGTCGTCGTTGGTCCTATTCTTGCAGGATCTTTTTTCGGCAGCAGCGATGTCGGAGGTTTGATGTTTCATCGGATCCCTGATATTCACGCTACACTCGTGAAATGGTCGTACGGGAAAATCGCTACCTAGGAGATGCTGTGTCCCATCACTCGTGCGCCGACTATAACACAGCGTTCACAATCATTTAAATCTTGATAACCTGTCCTTGTAGCAACAGTAACCGATCTAACAACTGCGCCAGACACTTGTTGTGTTATATGGGCGCTGCCGACCGCAGCGACGTATTCTGCCGGTTCACGTATCTCTGTATTTGAATACGCATGCCTATACCAGTTTCTTTGGCGCTTCAGTGTATGTTTTCCAGAAACGATGGAAACTGAAAAATGTAAAATCTAAACGACAAGCAGTGAGGTAGCTTGCAATAAGTGAAGATTCTCTAATGCAGGGCGATTCCGACATGATGTTACGAACTTTCGGGGATGATGGAGAAGGATAACTGCATCAATTTGAGGTAAGGGACCCTGGTCCGGAAACGACCATGTTGAAAGTTGTAAGCGAATATCGTTCTAATACCTCTGACAGTCGACCTATTCTCCTGCAAGATCTTTGCTGTCCAGATTGTGAGAGGAGGAAGTATGGAACGAAAGAAGAAAAAATATCCAGAAAAAATGGGCTCTCAAGTGCATACTTTAAGAACTATGAGCACTTGTTCATCTTTGCTACTGTGAAACACATCTCTTCTTCTGGACATCTCTTCTACTGGACATCTCTTCTACTGGACAAGTGCTCATTGCTCTTAAGATACATACTTTACATCCAGTGTTTACTGGCCCATTTTTCTTGTTTTGGTCCATACTACGTCCTCCCAAAGAAAGGAAGGCAAAGAGCTCAGAGTAGGAGAAATTCACTGTCAGAGGTATTAGAACCGTTTTCAGTTATAACTTTCGACTGAGTCGTTTCCGAACCAAGGTCTCATACCTCAAATTGATACTTTTTAAGGTTCAGTAACAAGAAACGGTTATTTTTCAACTGACTTTTGTTTATTTCTAACAAGGTTTCAAATATTCCTCTCCCATAAACCTTCCAAGAAACAGTTAGCTGTATTAAAAATTTATATGGAATACAGTATAAGTAAAGGCATTTATCCAAACACAGTACAAGACGTGAAATGCAAAAATGGCATGAGCTAGACACTCCTGCATCACAATCTATGTACCAGAACACAATGAAGAAATTAAAGAAGAACATTACTCTGAGCAACATTCTCACAAAAGCAAATAAAAGTAATTCCTTATTTCTAATGATAAAGGTGATTATGTGGAGTAAATGAAACAACTCCTCACATCCGATTCCCACTACATCCTCGCTGAAGATGGGATCAAAACCTTTAGCGAAGAAGTTAAAAACTTAACCAAGACCTAGAAAAGCATAATACCTGAATATGAAGCTAAGCATTTCATCAACATGAACCCAGTAGCTCCTAAACTGTATGGACTTCCCGAAGTACACAAAGAAGGCCAACCATTACGACCTCTTGCGCCAACCTAGACCGCACCAAGCTACAAAATCGCCAAAGAATTACATTTCTGTATAAAACTCAAGACTAAATTTCAGTCTAAGTTGGGAATTGTTCGAAAATTATCCATGGTTGATATTCTTCTAACTGAACTGAAGACTAGGATAAAAGCTGCTGTGGGTACTGTGACAGAACACATGTTACGAAACACCTGGCGGGAACTGGAATACCGTCTCGACATTCTCCGAGCTACCAAGGGAGCACACGCAGAGGTTTACTAACGTAAGTGGTCTTAAAAAAAACTAGTAACACTAACCTATGTAACGGCATCAAATGTAACTTATTATGTCAAACGGTTATTCTGTTATAAATTTTTATAATCAGGGCAAGACTTTGTGCTCACCCTGTATACCTATTCTTTTCTACACGTTTGTTGTGGCTGCCAACTGTTTGTCTATACTGCGAATCTAATTTCTGCTGAATGTTGATTTTGCCTAGAAATGAAAGACAGGCACAATATTCATGTGTCGCTTTGACATTTCATGTACTTTCATTTTGGACCATATATGCCCAATATCAGTTATTTCGGTCTTACACCAATAAAAATTTCCCCCAAATAACACACGAGGAAAACAAAAAACAGCATTTCTTTCTTGACAACCACAAACCCATTTCTTCTTTTAGTAAATTTCTGGATTGAACTTACGGCATCGATTTTTTGTTTGCTGCTACAGATTCAGGTTCAAAAAAAATGGTTCAAATGGCTCTGAGCACTATGGGACTCAACTGCTGAGGTCATTAGTCCCCTAGAACTTAGAACTAGTTAAACCTAACTAACCTAAGGACATCACAAACATCCATGCCCGAGGCAGGATTCGAACCTGCGACCGTAGCGGTCTTGCGGTTCCAGACTGCAGCGCCTTTAACCGCACGGCCACTTCGGCCGGCGATTCAGGTTCGGCAGTGTCCTACCTAGGGTTTTTTTTCTGAGAGTCCTGTCGCTGAATGGCGTTTTTAATAAATCCTTTACTTTGTTGATGTTTGCTATTTTCACAGTGAACTGAATTTTCCCTTGCAGATACCACTGTGCAGACAGCTATACAGGATGAAGCGAAATTCGCGCACTCGGGCTTCCCAGCACAACTCCCCACATACCAGCGATAAAAAAATGTCTCAAACAAAATCTCGTCTGGCGAGTACATCCGGCAAAAAAAGGACATTAAAGAGTGGCAGTCTGGCAACACGGTAACCACATGTATCGTAAGTACCTCTGTCAGCCCACGTTAGTTGTACTGTGCAGTTGGTGCAGTGGATAGTGTTTTGAGTTAGTATGCAGGAATGTAGGAGGTCGAGGGTCCGATCCTGGGTTGGGGTGCATTTTTTCATTAGCTAATTTCATTCTGATATTTCATACTGTAATATACACCATTTCTTAGCTCACATGTATCCTAAATTTGCAACGTTCTGTTGGTTGGATGGTTGTTTGGGGAAGAGACCAAACAGCGAGGTTATCTGTCTCATAGGATTAGGGAAGGATGGGGAAGGAAGTCGGCCGTGCCCTTTCAAAGGAACCATCCTGGCATTTGCCGGGAGTGATCTAGGGAGATCACGGAGAACCTAAATCAGGATGGCCGGATGCGGGATTGAACCACCGTCCTTCCGAATGCGAGTCCAGTGTGCTAACCACTGCGTCACCTCGCTCGGTCAACGTTCTGTAATGCTGAACATAACAGATACGTGATTAGACAAATAAGAAATAGACAACTGAAGCAAATGACCTGTCATAGGACAGAATAACTATAAAAACAATATCAATTTCGAGATGCTAAAGATGATAGCATTGTACAATAACCCAACATTTACTTGTCATTGTCACTACATGTACCTGACCGCTCAGATGTCGCACATTAGCACCCAGTGACACTAATAATGTCTGTATTAATGACAGCATGACCTTCACAACAGAATATGTTGTCCTCAGAACAACAGATGCTCAAAGCGACCTCCCTGCACTTCCAAACAGTGCGCAATCTGCAGGATCATACAGCTCTGGACTCTTCACAGCAAAACAGCGTCCACAGTAACAAGAGTAGCATGAACACGCACTACCAATTCTTCCACATTCGCCGGCAGAGTTAAGTACACGTGCTCGTTCAGGTGTCCACACAAGAATAAATCCAAGGAATTTAGGTCAGGTGTATGTGGTGGCCCTACAACTGGACCTCCACTTCTAAGCCATTTCCCTGGATATGTTCTGTCTAAATACTGACGCACATTAATTCCAGAGCATGGAGATACACCATTATGTTGGAACCATATACTCTGCCAAACATATAGTGGAACATCTTCCGGCGCATCAGGCAGACAGTTTGAGAGAAATGCATGATACCTATGCGCAGTCAACTGGTCAGGCAATATGTATGGGCCAAATATTTGTCGCCCAATATTCCGACCCAGACGTTGATACCAAAGGGAATTTGATATTCTTGGTCACAGGTGATGTGCGGGTTAACATCACACCAATGGTGGGGATTGTGCATATTGAAGACACCCTCATGAGCGAATGCTACTTTATCCTACCATATTATGGTGTTCACGAAGTCACTGTTGGATTCCTGTTGTTGTTGGAACCATTCACAGAATTGCATCTGCTGATGGCGATCTGTAGGATGCAGGTGTTGCGTGAAAGCATAATGATAGGGGTGCAGCCCATGCTCAAGCAACACGTTACCGACCGTGTGTTGTGAGACAAGCAGAAGCCTTGGTACACTATGTGTACTTCACTGAGGTTCTTGGTGTATGACCTCCAGAATAGCATCCTCAGTAGCTGGAGTACGGCAAGTCTGTGAATGACCTCTGCCAAGTGATAGTGGTAGGAGAGAACCTGACTCCCGAAGGCAGAGCTCCAGACAATGGAATACATTTTGATTTGGATGACGTTGATGAGGATATCTAGAAGCTTATTCACGAGCAGCAGCACCAATCCTGTTATCAGATGCACCAAGGACTAGAAGCTTATCAACATACTCATCGTTTGTGTATGCCCTATGTCTGACACACTGGTCTAGAGGTTTCCAACGAGAAAATTCGATATGTGTACGCATCTATATTGGAGTCTGTCATGGGCGTGTTACTCCTCTCGCAACTAGTCCCTGTCTGGTGGACAGCGCATACAGTATAAACACGCCATCAGTCCTGCACACTGTAGCACCTAACGTGCATTACCCCTCTGACAGGTATTGTTCTGCATGATTCATTCCGACACTGCTAATTATGAAATGATTGGTTTAAAATTACATTTTTTCCCTAATGGTAATACACGTGATGTTTCCACAAACCCATCGATAGAATAATAATAATAATAATGCATTGAGGTATGTACTAAACACCATGCGGTTGCCAGACTCAAAGTTGAAATGCATAATTAGTGGGACCATGGTGATAACACGTACTAATGGTAACCGAGTTTAGACATTATTCACAGAACACATTGCTAGTCCTACTAGTAACGTAAGGCCCTAACGAAATGTAATGGACCTGAACGAGGCAAGAATAATAGTAGTAATCTATTGGACCATTGGAGGAGGTTACAAAGAAAACAGGTTTTGCACCTAGTAGATGAAGTGGAAAGGGCTTCTTTCAAAGGTGACCAATCTTCCATTTCTACAATTGTAGTTTGTAAGTACGAATGCTTTCTAGAGAACTTGCTGCAATCGCTGTTGACGATTAAGATGCCAGATACCATGCCACCTGGACTACATTTGCCAAAAAAAAAAACATATGCCTCAACATGGGATCGAACCTTCAACGTCCTGCATGCTAACCCAAAACTCTATCCTCTGCACCAATTGTACAGCACAACTAGCACGTGCTGACAGAGGTAGTTACCATACATGTGGTTACAGTGTTGCCTGATTGTCACTCTATAACGTCCTTTTTCTGCCGAATGTACTCGTTGGACGAAATTTTGTGAGAGACATTTTACTATCGCTGGCATGTGAGGAGTCGTGCTGCGAAGCCTGAGTGCGCGAATTTCGCTTCACCTTGTATATCAGTCAATTACCTGACCTCACACAAACTACAATATGTTTGTACAGAACTGTATTACACGAACGCAACGAGTATAAACACAAATATTGCATCTTTGTTTGGAAAACAGATGCTCAACATGCGGTGAATGCATTAGTTTTTGTTCTATAGCATTAGCCAAGCTGTTGTGAGATATACCAATATTGAAATAATGCCTCTTAGTTTCAAAATCTAAGGGCATAATTATATACATATTACATATAGCTAGTTATAACGATATTTAAGTGTATTATTTCGGTATTCGATTTAATTATGTTGGAACTACTTACTTCTGAGATAACAAATAATATATCGACCATGAAGAACTTGGATATTTATTTGATGCACAGTTACACACACAACATACTGGGAAGACTGGATACATACAATAACATTACAGAGATACTGGACTGCAAAGAAAATGCACACAGCAAAAAGTTGTGAGAACCAAAGAAAATAAATCACTGATATCCTAAAATAAATATAACAAATAAATTTATCCTTCTTTCACACATTTTCAACACTCCCACTTAAAAAGGACTCAAATTTATTATTAAGCGTTTAGAAGTTTCTCACGAATATCCTGAATGCTTCGGATGTTCAACATCTTCATTTGTATCTGAAGTGTCACCTTTGGTAATGGCTTGGTTAATAAATCAGCCTGCTAGTCCTTGGATGGAATCTGCTCTAGTACAAACTCATTCTCCTTGTACTTATTGCGTACAAAGTGATAATGTACATCAATATCCTACTTCTTTGATGAAACTCTGGTTTTTTTTTTAAGTTTCACTGCACTTAAATTGTCAATGTTCAAAGTTGTTTTTATTTTGCTGAACAAAGCCAAGCCATTGAGCAAACTTTTCACCCAAACGATTTCTCTCACTGTCTGACTGGCTGCAATGTATTCAGCCTCAGTTGTAGAAAGTGCTACCACTCTCTGCTTTGTCGAGGCCCAAGTAACAGTGGATTCACTGAGCTTTAACAACATACTGGTTTTGGATCTCCTAGTTTCCGAATCACCAGCATAGCCTGTGTCACTCCGTAGGCATGAAGGCGATTCTCCTACTTTGAAGGAAAATAATGTCCATAGTCCATAGTGCCTTTAACATATTTCAGGATCCTTTTCATAGCACTCCAATGTATTTTCATTGGTTTCTTGCGATGCTGACTGGCACTGTTGACTGCGAAAGTGATGTTTGGGTGTGTTCCTAGTGACAAATACATCAGACTACCCACAGCTTGCTTATATGGAACACTGGACATGTCCTTCTCTCCCCTTTTATGCAGGTCAGCACACATTTGATGATGATGATCTGCAAGTACTGTTACAGGGTTAGCATTCTCCATCCTGAAGCAGCATAAAACCTTCATGGCATAAGCCTCTTGATGCAGAAAATAGAGCCACCTGTTAATCGTTCTACCTGCAGGCCCAAGTATGTATCCAATTTTCTGAATGTGATGTCAGATTCTCTTTGTAGTTCACTAAGCAAAAGGTTAATGGTAGAAGGACCTTCAGCAGCTGTCAGACCACCATCCACATGTACTGCCAAGATCAATGTATCACTTGTGTCCTGATTGGTGAATAGACATTGATCTGCATTTGTTGGCTGAAGTCCAAACTTGCATAAAACTGTTGTGAAATGTTGGTTTCAGCATCTGGAAACTTGTTTCATGCCATACAAGCTTCGTTTTAGTTTACACACATGGTCAGTCCCATCTTCAAAACCTTTTGATTGATTCATATAAATGTTCTCTGCTAAATTTCTATAAAGAAAAGCAGTTCAGCCATCAAATTGTTCAAGACACATGGTTTTGGATGCTGCAATGGACAATACTATATGAATTGAGTCAAATCTAGTCACTGGACTGTAAGTTTCCAGATAATCTATACCTTCAACTTGCTTGAAACTTCTAGCCACAAGTCTAGCCTTGAAATGTGGAGCATCATCACTGTTAGAATACTTGATTTTGTACACCCAACGGTTATCAATGTCTTGGTGATATGCAGGTAGGTCCACTAATGTCAAGGTCTGGTTAGCTTCCAAGGAATTAATTTCATCATTCGCAGCATCTTTCCACTTGTCTACCTCATCACACATAACTGCTTGGTCATATGTTTCTGTTTCACCAATATCTAAAATGGATACATGATTCTCGTATCTTGCTGGCAATCTTAATGATCTGCGATCTCTTAATCAATATTTCCCATGAGACTGAACAGCTTCATCAGCTACTGCTTCCCATTCAGAATGTGCATTATTGTCTCTTTCTTCACTTGCTTCTGTAAAATCCAGCACCACAGGAATAGTTTGAAGGTTGGCTTCTACAGATAATAAACTGTTTTCAGGTAAGAAAGAGTTCACTACTCCTGGTGTTGATGTTTCACGTTTGCTGCAGTTGTCCTTAAACAGTTTCCCTGTAAAAGTAACATCTCTGTGGACTTTCACTTGTCACAGGTTTAGAAACCACACACTATAACCTTTCTTGTTTTGGCCTAGCCAACAAAATACCCCTTTTTAGTTTTTGAATCCCATTTTTGCATCTTCTCTTTCGGAACATGGACATAAATTTCTTCACCAAAAGTTCTGAGGGTTTTTAAGCTTGGTTTCTTCCCTAGCCACAGCTCACATGGCACAACTCCCCTTTCTTTACTTGTTGCAGTCCAGTGGAGTGTGAATAATGCATAATTCACAGCTTCTGCCCACATTTCAGTTGGCAGTACAGCTGGATGCATACAAGTCCTGGCTATCTCGACAACAGTTTTGTTTTTCCTTTCAATGAGTGCATTCTGTTGTGGACTGTATGGCACTGTTTTCTGATGCAAGATATCCTTACCGGTTAATCAAATTGGCAACCACTTCATTAAAAAATTCTAATCCATTATCTGTTCTTAATGTCTTTATGCCTCTGCACAAATGTTTCTCGCCCCCTTTAAAGAAATTTTCCAAACATTCAGCTGTGTCCGATTTATTCTTGATATAGTACACCATTCTGTAGTGACTATAGTCATCTTTCAACATCAAGAAATATTTTGCACCACCCAGAAAGTCTTCTTGCATTTTACCACACAAATCTGCATGCACAAGCTCACCTACCAGGTGATCAAAAAGTCAGTATGAATTTGAAAAATTAATAAACCACGGAATAATGTAGATAGAGAGGTAAAAATTGACACCCATCTTGGAATGACATAGGGTTTTATTAGAACAAAAAAAAAAAACCACCCCAAAATTCTAGACGCGTCAAAGATCTCTTGCGCGCGACGTTTGGCGATGATCGTGTGCTCAGCTGCCACTTTCATCATGCTTGGCCTCCCAGGTCCCCAGTCCTCAGTCTGTGCGATTATTGGCTTTAGAGGTTACCTGAAATCGCAAGTGTATCGTGATCGACCGACGTCTCTAGGGATGCCGAAAGACAACATCTGACACCAGTGCCTCACCATAGCTCCAGACATACTTTACAGTGCTGCTCACAACATTATTCCTCGACTACAGCTATTGTTGAGGAATGATGGTGGACATATTGAGTATTTCCTGTAAAAAACATCATCTTTGCTTTGTCTTACTTTGTTATGCTAATTATTGCTATTCTGATCAGATGAAGCGCCATCTGTCGCACATTTTTTGAACGTTTGTATTTTTTTTGGTTCTAATAAAACCCCATGTCATTCCAAGCATGTGTGTCAATTTGTACCTCTCTACCTACATTATTCCATGATTTATTCAGTTTTCAAATGTATATTGACTTTTTGATCACCCGGTATTTGTTTTGATTTTGTATCACTGGATGGAAATGGCAGTTTGCACATTGTACCAATAATGTAGTCTTCACACTGAAACTTCTGATCTTGGAAATTTATGTTAGCACTTGACAAAACTTACTTAACTTGCACAATATTCTGATGTGCCATCCCCTTGTGCCACAGAAAGAAGTTCACACGCAGCAACATTTGCACAATACTCACGATTTGTCACAATGTTAAATTTCGTTTTAAACAGTTTGTCATGTCTCTCTCCCACTGCAGCAACACTTTCGTTCTTTAAAAATTTACACATTCTATTGTCAGATTGATGTGTCATACCTTTATTGAGGGCAGCACCCAAAGAGAACAGATTGTAGGTCAACTCTGGAACATATAAAACCTTGCTAATGCGCTTCTCCTTCCATTCCTTTCCAGTGTAGGCCAGAATATTAATGTTTCCAGATCCAAGAGCAGGAATGTATTTTCCATCTCCAATACGAACAGATCTTGCCTCTGGAAATTCTTCATAGGTGGTGAACCAAGAACGCTGATTGGTCATGTGGTCATTTGCTCCTGAAGCCATATACCATGCTTCTCCAGTTGTATCTGAATCACTTGCACTAAACATTGCTTCTCCAATGAGAGCTTCCCCATTGGGTGAAGACTGGTTTGCAGTTGTGACTTTTCACTTTTTGCTGTCACGGATCCAGGGCCCTAGCTTATGACAATAGTGAAAAGTGCCTCACTTTCCTAAATGGTTGTGTTTTTTACCACCTTTTTTATGACAGCTGTTGTTTGCTGCATATGCTGCGCTTTCACCTTGATCACTTACATTTATTCTATTTTCCTCAATGACAAGTCTGGAGAGCAGATTACTAAGTGCTCATTCACTTGCCTGCACAGATTCCCATGCACTCGCAAAATATTTGTATGCCACTGGTAAAGTCGTCAAAATTTTTGTAAACACCATTTGCCTACCAATAATCTGCAAGTGTTGTGCAGGATCTTCAATTCTAGTAGTATGAGTCACTATGTCATCTGTTGGTTTCTTTTGCAAACTATACCACTGTTGCAGTAGCATGTACACATTGGTTCCTGATTTTTGTTCGTAAATAAACAGTAGCTTGCCCCACATTTCTTTCGATGTGTTGCAGTTCATAATATGCGGCATTGTTTTTTCTTCAACTGAGCTGGCGACAATTCGTTGAGCTGTTGTGTCACACTTCGTCCAGGCTGCAACCAACTTGTTGTATGCACCATTATCAGATGTTTCGTCAGGAAAATTGTATGAACCATCGACAACAGTCCAAGCATTGTTTGATTTCAACACTATGCACACTTGAAACTTCCAGGCAGTCCAATTTTCGGCCTCTGAGCTTTTTTATGCGGACAATCTCTCATTCCATCTTGAGGTTAAGTTATTTTTCTCTTCACTTCTGACCGGAAAACTAACCTCACATGGCACGATCGTATTTAAATTATTATTTCACGTCCGATACTAACTTTTTACAAAACATTATCTATCTTGCGTTCCTTGGCCCATAACCTGTTGGAACTACTTGTTACTGAGATAACAAATAATGTATCGAACGTGACCTACTTGGATATTTATTTGATGCACAGTTACACACGCAACATACTGGGAAGAATGGATGCCTACAATAACAATACAAAGTTGCTGGACTGCAAAGAAAATGCATACAGCAAAAAGTTGTGAGAACCAAAGAAAATAAACCACTGAGATTCTAACATAGATATAACAAATAAATTTGTCCTTCTTTCACACATTTTCAACAAGTTGAGCATTAATTAGCGTTTAGGAATGCATTGGCATTAACTTGCAGAAAGATTGTAAAATTGTATTACACGAAACTGCGACCTATTGTATTGAAACATGATCGATAGATGGCAGATCATGCTGCTATAGGTCCTACACTTTACTGCTCTCTGGTGGAAGTAACGTAAAGGTCTGAATCAGACTAGCTGTGGCTCTACCTATGCCATAAGAAGCATGTAGAAACCAACAGCCGAGCCTTTCACACAGCGCTAATGAGGACATACGGTGCCAACCTGCAGTTGGCTCCAAGCTTCAGAAAACTAACACGAGAGTGCATGTGGCGAAACGCACCTCTTGAAATCAGAAAATACATAATGTTTTATGTGCAGTTCGCATAGGTTTCTCTTTCTTTCTTTTTTATGCAAGTGGTGCCATGGTACAGCAGCACTACCTCAGAAGCCGTCCCTGAGTACTTGTATTGGTGATGTGGGAGGGTTGAAGGTTTCTAGTGGGTGGGAGAGGAGGAGGGGGAGGGGAACAGGTAGGTTGGTTTTTTTTTGGAAGGACAGATTATCCCCAGGGGCATAATAAACTATTTAACAGAACAATAGGTTAATGGGAGGGGAGGGGGTCACAAATCAATCAAGTTTGTCCCTGAATGTATGCTTGCCCTTGATTTAGGCAACCCACACTAACAAAATGCCTGATACCCTTATTTGTCGTATTGCTAACGCCATGTGCATTAAGTGAGGGATTCAATTTTGCACCTACACCTAGAGCACCATCTTTAACAGGTTTTGTTAGTGGTCGTGAAGAAGGAGTATGACATATTCCTGTGGATGCTGCAGAAGAAATATGGAGGGAAACTTGCCATGCATTTGTGGAAGCTCCTCCACAGTGCTGTAACTCAACCCCAGAAGAAAGGAAGGCACTTAGGAATCTTGAAAAGAACCTCCTGTAGTGGTGCTGGAGGCTGACAAAGGTAATAAAAGTATTTTGTTACCTCACAGTGGTTATGATGATTCTACCTACAGGTGGATTTATTATAACCCCACCGGAAATGTTCACTGGAAAATTACTGCACTCCTGAATTTCTCCTCCTCACCTCAAGATATCATCAAGTGCTTCAGACCGCATGGTTGTGTAACATCAAGGGTGTATGGCCTTCTGAATATTTGTAAGGGAAGTCTACCTTGATGTGCAATAGTAAGCAACATTACAGCTCCTACACATGATTTAACCAAACATCTTGCTTCTTTGCTGAAATCATTTGTAGTCATACGCTCAAGCTTCGCATCTGCAACTCAGCTGCTTTTACCAGTAGACTGAGGGCAGTTCGAATCGTTTAGTTAGGTTTGATGTGGTATCACTCTTTATAAAGGCTCCTCTCGCATGTTCTTTGACATTAATTGGTAATAAGGTTCAGGTGGACATCACTGCTATGTTTTGGGATGTTCTTGGTTCAATCTATTTTCTGTTCAACAAAGAATATTTTGAATAAACTGACGGTGTCGCCATGGGCCACCCTCTGTCTCCCTTGGTGGCCAACGTTTTTATGGAGGATTTCAAGGAGAGAGCACATGACTCAGATGCCCTTAAACCAACTGTATTTTGGAGGTATGCAGACGATAATCTGATAGTGTGGCCTCATGGAGAAGATAAATTAATAGAGTTTTTACATCACCTCAGCTCTATTCACAACAACATTCAGTTCACTATGGAAATAGAGAAAGATCGTTGGCTGCGTTTCTTGGATGTGTTGGTTAGTAAGAAGAATGATTGTTCTCTGGGGCATTCAGTTTACAGTAAATTCACTCATACCATTTTATATTTACAAGTGTCAATTTGTCATCACCCATCACAAACTATGAGCTCGCTTAAAGCACTTGCACACAGAGCTCACACAGAGCTTTCTTTTGTATGCCTACAAGATGACAGACCTTTCAAAGTGGACAAAGGGAGTGATGAGAGTTCCCCGTTCTCAGCTACCGCAAACTGAAGTAAAAACGAGGGGAGTCCTTATGTTGGCAGTGTTGCACCTCTTCACCAGGAGTGCAGTGGGGGCGCTGTGGCCCTACTATTGGAAACGAGACTATACCCCACAAGGCGAGAGGGTGTAGTACTCACAAGTCATCGTTGGGCACTGAAACTGACCCTGAACGCTTGCAAAGTGTGTAACGAGGTGAGACATTTAGAAGACGTTTTTATGGAGTTACAGAAGGAGATGGAAGTAAGACACATGCTGAAGGAAATGAGGAGTGCGCATGGTAACTTGCACCAGTCAATATGAGCAAGCGGATGCTGAAAGTAATGCCATACATGGCTTGGCGACATAAGCTAGCAGAGGGTAGGCTATTGAAAATGGTTCTCGGGACCATGGATGTTGTTGGCATCTGGAAACTGAATGGTATGAAAGAGAGAGTGATGTAGCGAGGAGGAATAAAGTCGCCACATTGGTCCTCTACACAGTTAATTAGTTTAGAACAAGGGGTACTGAATAATAAACAGGCAGCTGAGCCAATCTCTATTAATACCGGATCAGTATTTGGCATGCCTGAAAAAAGTAGAGAAGGAATTGCTGCCAGAATTGGAAGCTGTAGTTGAACCAGACATGTCAAATCTACAACTGTATTACCACTTAGCAGCATTCGAGATTAGGACGGATTTAGCACGACTTTATACTGCATGTTAATACAATTTCCGATTAGCAGCGAGCGAGCCAGGTGCATATATGCATACCCATTAAAGCGGAGAACCTTGGGGAAGTCAGTACAAGCAAAGACCCGGGAGGTACTTCTGATCACACAAGATGGTGGTAGTCATGGTGAGATGCTGCTAACTGAACGCGAACGTTGACAGAATTGGGGGGAGGGGATTCCCATTTGCCTGACCCAGGTGGTACATACGTGTACCAACATGTACAAGATGCAATTGTACTTGCCTAAAGCAGGAGCTCAGGACTTTCCGCGTGACGTACTGGAGCCGAGACCCTATTTTCAACAAGAGGGTTCGCATCAGGTTTAATCTGTAAACCGTACCGAAGTTACAGTAGCGAACTGCTACGGCAAGATAAGCTCGCAGGAGCTAAACGTTCAGAACCGCACGGGAATGGAATAATTATTAACGGGACGGACTGTGACATAACAGGGCAGACCTATCATCTGTCAGCCTCTGTTGCAGAGGAAACCAAGCTGAACGTTAGACAGCCACTGTTGTACTGTCCAGAGAAGCCACTAGCAAATCTCCAGTGTGTAATCTGAGCCACCTGAATGAAACATTGGATGCTAACTTAATTCCACTCCTAAACTAGCTAACAGATACGCAAGAGGGACGAGTTTCAGTAGAGCATCAGATATCGATGAGCTGGTTAACCTTCCCTTCAGGAGTAGGAACTAGGGGTTCTAGAACATAGGTATAGTAATAAGAGAGTTATATTGTGGTATATAATTGGTTGTGATTCGAAAGACAAGAAACCTTGAGTGGTGTTAAAACAAGCATTGTGTCTCACAATACAAGACACTCCAAGGATGCGACGAGAGGATATTCATGTAAACTGTTGTTTAGTGCTTTGGAGGGGCTAATATTTAACAGGTAGCTCAACCGAGTATGGAGATTTTATACAGTAACATAATAGACGACCTGATGAGCTAAGAATTGTAGAGGGAATGTGCCCCACCTTCTGAGCTTCCTTGCTTAATGTAAGACGAAAATTGTGAATACTTTATGTCTTGTGTAGCAGACCAGTCACGGGTTCAGGCCTGGCGTCCAGGTCTTCCCAAGGAGGGGAGGTATGTAACACAATCGTATATGTTGGGCATTACTGGGTTAAAAGCAGCTCCACTGCAACTATGTTTTAGGCAAGCAGGCAGGCACAGATGCGCTGTTATGTAATTTCGCGCCGGCCGGTGTGGCCGTGCGGTTCTAGCCGCTTCAGTCTGGAACCGCGTGACCGCTACGGTCGCAGGTTCGAATCCTGCCTCGGGCATGGATGTGTGTGATGTCCTTAGGTTAGTTAGATTTAATTAGTTCTAAGTTCTAGGGGACTGATGACCTCAGATGTTAAATCCCATAGTGTTCAGAGCCATTTTTGTAATTTCGCAAGCGAGCCTGTTTGGATACCACAAGGCCGTGCAACTTCGAACCGGCCTGCGGACACGAAGGTGTTGTCCTGGAAGCGCCTGGAAGCAATGTATCGGCACAACAAGTGTGTTATTAATCACTATTAATTACCCTTTGGTTCTGGCACAGTTATGTGCAGTCTGGCAGCACCGTCTACAATATCAGGTTTATGCAAGTGTCCATCATGCTGTGCACCAGCCAAAATCCAACGCTGGTCTGGGCAGCCAGCTCCACCGCACCAGCTCACGGTTCTCATTCCATGCACCAGTGAGTTGGAACAACACAACGGTTGAGCCATCCCCAGGCTCCGTCGCAGTGCCGAGGTCCTGTCTTGGAGGGCAGCGTTTCACAACGAGGGCGGTACTGCTGCAATCCTTCAGCAACAGGGAGAGCTACTAACCTGGTAGCAGAGGACGTCTACGAGAATTCAGCGGACATTTACATCGCTCACACTGCTCACTCAGGGTCACATGGAGCTAACTCAGTCATGTGTTGCTGAGTGGGGTAAACAGTGTCAGCAAAGCATGACATGGATGTAAAACGACCACCCCGCCGCCGCGACATTCCAACATCACCATCACCGCTAGTGGACCATGCATCTGCATTCAAAGGGCGCCGCAGCTCTTCCACGTTGTGGCTCGAGACTAAATAGAATATGTGGTACCCGCAGCGGAATTTTCCCAGGCACCCCTAGTCAGCAACATTGTCTCTACAGCCCGCCAGTCCACCATCTCTACAATAGCAGGTCCACTCACTCAGGCTACTATAGAAGTTATCCTTTGCAAAAATAAAAGATCGTCAAAACGTAAAAGACAGAGAGAAAGTCAGAAATAGTATCTCGGACGCCTTTCAAAATGCAGATGGAATCACAATTAAGAGAAAATGAGAGAAGAAAACCAAAGAAGAAACTGACCAAGCAAACAAAACGAAAGCGACATACAGTTCAGAAATGCTGTCAGTAAATCTATAAACATTACACATTGTCTAAAGTTCGAGTAGTGCTGGCATAAACCCTGTTGTGGGTATAAAGCTTCTGGACACTTCATTTGTGATCTCTGTTAAATAGCATTTTTTCTGATTGCAATAATTTGGCAGGTTTTCGTGTTTTTTTCCCCTGTCTTGTTCACAAGCCTCAGAATTATTCAGTAAATCATATTTTATATCAGCAGTAACTGTTACACGCTGAGAAAGACGATAGGTTTAACATACCGTTGACATCGAGGTCATTAGTAATGGAGCAGAAGCTCGGAATGTTTCAGAGAAGGGGAAGGTAAGTGACAGAGCCCCTTCAAGCAACATGTCTGGTTTTTTCATTTATTAATAATGGGCAAATTTACGCTACTGGAAATGCACCCTTACTCCACGCTTGGGTAAGACTGCACATCCGCTTTACTTTTTTTTTACTAAGCACCCATTACACTTGAAATTTTACATATTCCTTTTTTACGAAACTTCATTGGTCATTCGTGAAGCCTCCTTCAGTAAATCTTTCTTCAGTAAACTTAAAATGCGCAGTTTTGCCCCACTTTACCTACCAGGATTCAAATGGCTCTAAACTCTATGGGACTTAACATCTGAGGTCATCAGTCCCGTAGACTTAGAGCTACTTAAACCTAAATAACCTAAGGACATCACGCACATCCATGCCCGAGGCAGGATTCGAATCTGCGATAGTAGCAGCAGAGTGGTTCCGGACTGACCCACCTAGAACCGCTCGGCCACAGCGGCCGGCACCTACCAGGGCATTTCGCAATAACTCTTGTATACTGAGGTGACGAAAGTCAAGGAGTAGCGATATGCACACACACAGATGACGGTAGTATAGCGTACACAAGGTATAAAAGGGCAGTGCATTGGTGGATCTATCATTTGTACTTAGGTGATTCATGTGAAAAGGTTTCCGACGTGATTATGGCTGCACGACGGAAATTAAAAGACTTTGAATGCGGAGTGGTAGTTGGAGCTAGACGCAAGGAACATTTCATTTCGGAAATCGTTAATATTCCGAGGTCCACAGTGTCAAGAGTACGCCAAGAATACCAAATTTCAGGCATTGCCTCTCACCACGTGCAGTGCAGTGGCCAGCCGCCTTGACTCATCGACCGAGACCATTGGCGTTTGCATAAAGTTGTGAGTGCTATCTGCGTAAAACATGCACAAAAATCAGAGTGGGACATACGAGGAACTTTAGGACAGTGTGGCGATATTCGGTGTTAATGGGCTATGGCAGCAGACGACCGACGTGAGAACCTTTGCTAACAGCGCAACATCGTCTGCAGCCCATCTTCTGTCCTCGTGACCATATCAGTTGGACGCAAGAAGATTTCAGTTGGTAAGAGCTGATTGTAGGGTTCGAGTGTGGCGCGGACCCCACGAAGCCAAGGGCCCAGGTTGTCAACAAGGCTCCATAATGGTGAGGGCTGTGTTTACAGGGAATGGAGTGGATCCTCCGATCCAAATGAACCGATTGTTGACTGGAAATGGCTAAATTCGGCTACTTGGAGACCATCTGCAGCCAATCATGAACTTCATGTTCCCAAACAACGATGGAATCTTTATGGATGACGTGCGCCGTATCATGGGGCCATAATTGTTCACGATTGGTCTGAGGAACATTCTGGACAATTTGAGAGATTGATTTGGCGACCCAAATCACCCAACATGAATCCCACCCAACATTTATAGAACGTAACTGAGAGGTCAGTTCACCCACAAAATCCTGCAAGAGCAACACTTTCGCAATTACGGACGGTTCTAGAGGGAGCATGGCTTACTATTTCTGCAGGGGACTTTCAACGACTTGTGAGTCCACGCCACGTCGTGTTGCTGCACTACGGCTGGTACAACGAGGTCCGACGTGATGCTACGAGGTATCTCACGACAGGTATATTGACTTAACTGAGAAGTTAGAAGTTTTTGCAGCATAGTTCGAAGATCCTCCTGGATGATGCTTCCCTCTGATATCGTGGAGAAACTTAAACACTAATCACATGTAGCGTACCTGGGGAATTTTTAATTCATCTCAGGTGTTTTGCTGTAATCATTAGTCGATTCTCTACGAATTTTCGGCAGCAAGACTTGCTACTATCTGCGGGAGACGACTGACAGAATGCGAAACAACACCAGAGAAGAATTTGAGTTACAAATCTGTTGAGAACATAGCCGATCGCATGTATAGGAATAGGAAGCAAAAATTTCTTGTACGCGGTAATTTTGGCTTATACGTTATATTTTTCCCCCCTACAACAAATTTTATATGCTCTTTCAACATCATACCCTGTCGTCATAGTATTTCTTGATACTTTGATACTTCGCCGATGCGACTGTTCTGACAGCAATCAAAATATCCACGGGTGTACTGCCGGTCTACAGTGTCCAACGCCACAATATTTCTTCGATCATACATGTCGCCTTCATCAGGTGAACTGAGGGACTGAGCTCCTGTGAACGTGCCGGCACGAAGATCCGTACGCTATGGCTGCTCAGAGGGAACTGGGTTCGGTCGCGGCGGCGGCCGATTTAAATATCCTCCGCCCGCGGCGCGCTCCCTCCGCTCTCCGCGCCCCGCGCCACAATCGCGCGGTGGAACAGATTGCGACGACGTCTGAGATAACGTCGGTGTGATGGCTCTGCCCGCCGTGGTCGTCACAACTACACGTTTGCTCGATTTACTCTTGTTTAACCCAATCGCTGGTTCCCAAGCCTTGCTAAGATTATAGCCAGTCACGGTTTATGAGGTCGTCATTGGTGCGAATTTCGATGGCCTCTCTAACAACGCTGTCCCAGTATATCGACGTCTGTACCAGAATCCTCGTGCGGTCATACTCCATAGCGCGATTTTCCGACAAACAATGTTCAGCGACCGCCGCCTTGCTCGGATACATCAGTCGAGTGTGCCTCTGGTGTTCACGGCATCGATCCTCGACGGCACGCATCGTTTGACCAATATACGACTTGCCACATTGACACGGAATCTGGTACACGCCGGCCTTCCTCAAACCGAGGCCATCTTTGGCGCTCCCCACCAGTGCACGAGTTTTATTCGGAGGACAAAACACAGTTCCGACCCGGTGTTCCTTCAAAATGTGGGCGATTTTCCCTGAGAGTGCGCCTGTCTATGGAATAAACGCAGTGCCTACCTCCTCCCTCGTGATTTCATCCATCTCCACAGGTTGTGCTGTAGTGGTTGGGCGGAGAGCACGTTGAATCTGCCACTCTGAGTACCCATTTTTTCGAAATACAGTTCTCAGATGTTCCAATTCCTGGAGTAGACTCTCTGCGTCAGAGATAGTGCGCGCCCTATGTACTAAAGTTTTAAGTACCCCATTCCTCTGTGAAGGGTGGTGGCAGCTGTCTGCGTGCAAATACAGATCAGTGTGCGTTGTCATCCGATACACCCCATGACCTAGGGTGCCGTCAGCCCTTCTCTTGACCAAGACGTCAAGAAAAGGTAATTTACCCTCTGTTTCAGTCACCATAGTGAATTTGATGTAGGGTGTATGGAGTTTAGATGTGTAAGGAAGTCAAGGAGTTTATCCATACCATGTGGCCAGATGACGAACGTGTCGTCCACGTAACGGAAAAAGCAAGTAGGTTTCCATTCGGATGACGACAGGGCTTCCTCCTCGAAGTTCTCCATGTACAAATTCGGTACCACCGGTGAGAGTGGGCTACCCATGGCGACTCCCTCCGTTTGTTCGTAGTATTCTCCATTAAAAAGAAAATACGTGGAAGTCAAGACATGCCTAAAAAGTTCAGTGGTCTTCTCGTCAAACTTCTGACTAATCAATTCTAGAGACTCTCGCAGGGGTACCCTCGTAAACAAGGAAACGACGTCAAAACTCACCATGATATCTGACTCATCCAACCTGAAGCTATCAAGGCGTTTAACAGAATCCACGGAATTACGGATGTGATGAGGGCATTTACCCACATAAGGACTTAATATTCCCGTCAGGTATTTGGCCAACAAATATGTAGGTGCCCTGATGTTGCTGACAATGGGGCGTAATGGTACCCCCTCTTTGTGAACCTTCGGGAGTCCATATAGTCTAGGTGGTACCGGACCTTGGGGTAACAATTTCTTAGCGTCACCCTCCGGTAAATCTGCGTCCTTGAGAAGCAACCTCGTCATGTTCTCCACCTTCTTTGTAGGGTCAACGCTGATCTTCCGATCTTCCGGTAGGAATCGTTATTTAGAAGGCTCTGCATCTTATCAGTGTAGTCCTTATGGGAGACAACAACTGTAGCATTGCCTTTGTCAGCCGGTAAGACAACAATTTCAGAGCGCTCCCTCAGATCACGAATGGCCGCCCTCTCTTTACTGCCCTGCCGGCGGCAGTGGCCGTGCGGTTCTAGGCGCTACAGTCTAGAACCGAGCGACCGCTACGGTCGCAGGTTCGAATCCTGCCTCGTGCATGGATGTGTGTTATGTCCTTAGGTTAGTTAGGTTTAATTAGTTCTAAGTTCTAGGCTACTGATAACATCAGAAGTTAAGTCGCATAGTGCTCAGAGCCGTTTGAACAATTTTTTTTCTCTTTACTGGTGATATTTGACTTCATCGGCTTGGATTTCGTCAACGCACGACAAGTTTCACGACGTATTTCCTCAGCTGATTCAGGCGGAAGTCGAGCTGCAACCTGTTCAACAGCACTAACAATTTCTGCGACCGGAGTGAACTTAGGGGTAGGAGTGAAGTTGACACCTTTCTGCAAAACCGAGACCGCATCATCACTCAACGCCATGCCACTCAAATTGATGACAGTCTTGCACGGAACCTGCAGAGATGGTTTGTCACAGGAGCTCAGTCCGTCAGTTCACCTGATGATGGCGACATGTATGATCGCCGAAATATTGTGCCCGTTGGACACTGTAGACCGGCAGTACACCCGTGGATATTTTGATTATCAAATACGCCGGGAGAAACTCAAGAATCACGTTCTGAGAGTAGTACCAGCAATGTATACTGTAGCTAACTGCTTTCTGCTAAAACAAATCTTTAACTGGATAAGAGCTACGAAGTTTGCAGAGAACCAGTATAGGTATGATACGTCCAGAACTTCCTAACAGAATATAGCAGATTCTGTTTTCATCTCGAATGATGCGCTTCTCTCTCTCTCTCTCTCTCTCATTCTCTCCCTTTAATTTTTTTTGAGCGTTTTGGATTTTAATGGAAAGCTTATCCAAAGAATAACACAGTGAATGAGAGCTATAAATAATAATCTAAGCAACGATACTGCAAAGCATAATTGTCGAAAGCAATACAGCACTTTTTTGCATCGCCTACATGGCGAAAACGTCTCCTAATTATGAAACTTAGCGATAAATCCATATCGTGAGCGACTCGGCATGCTGCTTACCACAAAGGAGAGTAGCCGGTAGCCAGAAGCCACCTCGTTCAGTCAGCAGCTGCGTCCTTCTTATGGCTGTATTCCTCGCTGCATTACACTCTGGTCATTTCCAGGGCACTGCTCTCACATTCCCTGTAATCTTCGTAACGTGTTTGAACAAGCGCGACACTGAGGCGTCCAATTTTAATGACACCGCGACTCGACCGCTATGATGTTATCAAACGCAGGAATCCATTATTTGTTCTGCTGCTGCAATGAGAAACAAGTACGCTGTAAAGTTGCAGACTTTTTCTTCTTTGCTTACAATAGGACACACTTAACTGAAGTAACAGCGAAATTATTTCATTCACGGTCACAAAAAATTTGAAAATTACTTTGCAGTATCTACGAGCAAAGTTGTTGATAGCATACAAAATCTAAAATTGGACGTTAAATATGACTAGAGGTATGAACATAGAGCTAAAAAGTAATAGAATTTTATGAGCACAATGAAAGTAACAGTTGAAATGCATGATTTCATGCTTGTAACAGAAGGAGATATCGTGCTAGCAGGAAAGCATTACGTGTTAATGAGCTAATATTTAATAAGTTATATTCATGTCAAATTTGTATGAACCATATTAAATATAGCTCTCTGCAATAATGATACCGATCACTGACCTTTTATACTCAATTGTTAACGAACGCTTTTAGATCTTGAAGCAAATGAAAATGTAAATAACTTAATTACAGACCACTGATGATGCTTTGCCTCAATAAAGCGAAGCACGTCTGGTGAAAAGAATAATATGCAGTTTTGTAGTTGCAACGACAGAGCAAAAATACACTCAAGAATTGTAAAACAATTACGGACAATATGGTCACATAAATGACGAATTAAATTTAAATACTGTGTGGTAGATGATAGGAATAAAATTGGATATGATTGAGAAACAGTAAAATTACCTTCAGTCCTAAAAAAGCACAAATATATTTCTGTGTAAAAGTTCGAAATTTTTTGATGTTGTTGTAGACTTCAGTCTGAAGACTGGTTTGTTGCTGCTGTCCACGCTAGTCTATCCTGTGCAAGACTCTTTCATCCTGCGTAACTAGTGCAACCTACATCCACTTCAAACTGTCCATTGTATTTAAGCCTTGGTCTCTCCTCTCCCCCCCCCCCCCCCAAATCACAAACACACACTCCCTTCCATTGCAAAACTGACAAGTCCTTGATGCCTCAGGATGTGTCCTATCAGCCGATTCCTTCTTTTAGTTGAATTGTGCCATAAATTTCTTCTTTCCTCAAATCTATTCAGTACCTCTTTACGTGTAATTTGATCCACCCATCTAATCTTCAGCATTCTTCTATGCTATCACAGTTTAAAGGCTTATAGTCTCCTTTTTTCTGAACCACTTATCATCCACGTTTCACTCCTGTGCAAGGATGCACTTCAGACAAATACCGTAAGAAAATACTTGTTGACTCTTAAATTGATGTTAGATATTAAGAAATTCCTCTTTTTCAGAGTTCTCTTGGGCTATTGCCAGTATGCATTTTATATTATCTCTACTTCAGCCACCCTCAGTTATTTTGCTGCCCAAATATCAAAATTCATCTACTACGTTTAGCGTCTTATTGTCTCTTCACTCAGTATCAAATGATTTAATTTTACTACCTTTCATTATCCTTGTTTTACTTTTGTTAATGTTCATCTTGTAATCTATTTTCAAAACATTCCTTCCATCCCACTGCTCTTCAGAGACTTCTTCCATCTCCGACAGAATTACAATGTCATCGGCCAAGCTCAAAGCTTTTTATTTCTTCGCCTGAATTTTAATTCCCATTCCAAATTTATCGTTGCTTTCCTTCACAGCTTTCTCAGTGAACAGATTGAATAAGCCTTTCATGGCTTTCGACTCTTGTAATTGCCTTCTCGCTTGATACCAGTTATAAATAACCTTTCGCTCCCTGTGTTTAATCCCTCCTACATCCAAAATTTCAAAGAGTCAACGCTATCAACAGTTTTCTCTAAGTCGAAAAATGTTAGAAATGTAGGTTTGCCTTTCTTCATCTTATCTTTGCCTCGCTTGCTCCTAGCGTAGAAGCTGGAATGGTTGGCCTCTATTATGGGTGGTGGGACTGGGTTAGCAGAAGTCAGGACAGCAGTTCACCACCTGGGGCGGTGTAGCAGGTCAAAAGCTCCTCTCTAATTTAACGCTTATTACAGACTACGTCTTGCAATGCAATGCTTCCTTGTGCCTTTGCTCATCAAAACCAAATCCATTTTATCGTGTGAATTCAATCTTAATGATGTCGTAGCAGTCTTGATGATAACAAAACCTTGTAACAATGTGTCAACGACGGTTCAATCCCACGTCCGGCCACCCTGATTTAGGTTTTGCGTGATTTCCCTAAATCACTCCAGGCAAATGCCGGGATGGTTCCTCTGAAAGGGCACGGCCGACTTCCTTCCCCATCCTTCCCTAATCCGATGAGACCGATGACCACGCTGTCTGGTCTCCTTCCCCAAAACCAACCAACCAATGTGTCATTTGCAGCAGTCTTCCTCACCTGAAACAGTACCTCCGCGAGTTTGATTCTACAGTGCTGAGGAACAATTACACGACGTGTCTTTTTCTTATAATCCTTAGTACCTATAAAATTGTAAGTATCATCAGCTTTATAAACCTCTTGACCATCAGGTCAAGGATACAGTCCTGTCGGCCCGATCACTAGCCTTACAAGCTTTTTTCCTCTTCTTCTCTTCCTCCTTCCCACCTTCTGAGGAAGCGGCGACAACATAGATGCGGACGAACCTGCGTCCATCGGAAATGAAGGTGTCTTCACTACTTCATTACCCACAACGTTAGCAAAATAACTAACATTATTAATAGCTTCATGTGCAACCTTCGCAGTATCTACAGCAAAATTACTTTATGCAGTTCCTCTCTGCATGACTCAAAACTTCAGTGGAACGTATATTTCCTGTACTTCCGGCAGAGGTCCCACGGACTCTAAACAACTCCCGTTATCACCCTTTGGAGTAGATACTACTTCACCTAAATCAATATCACTCATGTTGTTACTCACACACCCATTTACTTCAGTACAGCGCACCCTTACATCCTCTAGCACTACGGCTAAATCAAACTTCACAACTTCACTTTAAAAAATGGTTCAAATGGCTCTGAGCACTATGGGACTTAACATCTGAGGTCATCAGTCCCCTAGAACTTAGAACTACTTAAACCTAACTAACGAAAGGACATCACACACATCCATGCCCGAGGCAGACTGAAGCGCCTAGGACCGCTCGGCCACAACGGCCGGCTTTTCACATAATACTGGAGCTGATAATTCTTACAGTATTCTCCATAACATCCTGGTTCTTAATGCATCATCTGAATTCGACCACTGGATTCTTTTTCCTCATTTTCTCCTTCCATGCAAGGACCCACATTTTTTAATCTCCCACGTTCCCTCAAAAGCCTAATATTCTTTAGTGCTGGAGAAACATCCTGGGCGTTTTGAACAAACCAGTCGTCCCATTCCCGCTCACTCTTCTCCGCCTCCTCTGTAGTAATTGGACTGTGCCAAACGCGGTTTCTTTTCTTCTTAATTTCTAGTTTTTATACCATTACTGCCTTGCTACTTCCACAGGCTTTATTTATTTAGACATATTTGCATTGCTCGCTTCCAACTGAGCTACTTTGGCTGCTTAAAACTGCAAACTTTCGTCCGGGAATACCCCTTGTGGTATCGAAAATTACGTGGCTGACTCTCTACCAGTTACACAAAAACAACAAACGACAAGACATCAACATAGAACGAAGATGACGGTAATTAAACATGCTACTACGAGTAACATTTATTATAATAACATAATTTTCCCTCCTGAAAGGCTACTTGTGACTATAACTTTAAATATTTTAACACAATAGCCCATACGCTTTGCTCAAAACAAAATACATTGCCCATTCCAAACGGCACAAACTAACACACTTATTCGACAACTCTCAGAACAATGTCTGGTTTCACGTTCCCCTTACTTCACTTATCATTACAGTTAAACACCTGGCGAAAATCCACAGATTCATGGTATTTTCAGTCTACCAAACACACAAGAAAACACTGCATGTTGATGGATCCGAACCACTGTAGTAGTCGAACCACCTTCTACATCTACATCCATACTCCGCAAGCCACCTGACGGTGGCCGTTGTTAGTGTGCATCACTGTCGGGGATGGGGGAGGGGGGCAGACGTGAGGATCCCAGGGATGTCTAGCACATCCAGTGATGGCGGCTGCCAAAGTTCCTCTGTCACCAAAATATAGAGGTGACAGAAGCTTTTGACACCAAATTTAGATGTTGGGGTGGTTGGCCACCATGTACTGAGGGGGGAGGGGGGGGGGGGAGCAGCAGAGCGGTGGGCGAATGTTTAATAGTCATCCGACTTGTCGTCATGAAAGCAGCATTGTTAAACCATTCATTTGTTGCCCATCGAACCACAACAGCCATGACGACGGTCGGAGAAGGCAACGACAACAAGGCATAAGCTGTATTCGCTGGCAAATAGGTGCAGCTGTCAGCAGGTGGCCCAGCAGTTTGCAGTATCGCACAGCCACTGGAGTAATGATGGCAGTGACTCGGCCAGGACGCTGACCACAGCAGCTGGCGGCAGCCCACAACAGAGAGCAGAGGCAGTCTGGTTGCATAGGACACGGTGTGCTGTAGTGTGCAGAAACATAATGTGGACCCAGCGTGGATGAGATGAGATGGCTCAAAGCAACAGCAAGGAGTTTGCTCACATGCTGATGGCAGCTGCATGGCTGCACGCTTCTGGGCTCGAACTCTATACTGCCAGGGTAGGAGGTTGGCAGCAGCATTTAAGGAAGGTCCACATGTGGTCCACTAGTTAGCAGCGTGCGACACATTGCGAACAGCAGAGCCGCAACTATCAGTGCCAGGGTCTGGAGGTGATGACTTCTTAATCTACACAGATTAGTAGACTGTCATAGGTCCCACATCAGAGTTGATGGCTGGCAGACTCCAATATCTCATTCTAGAAATGAATTAGCTGGCAGTTTCTGTTCCTGTAGCACCACAGGGACTAACTAAAAGGGACTTAATTTGATTTACCTGTGCGCTTTGTAGTTTGATTCTTAAGATTTTCGTGTTTTATGTATTTGATAGGCACAGCCTCACGTTTTAATAGCTTTATAATGTATAGTACCACTGTCTTCCATGGGAATGAGGACTGTGATTGCCGTGTTCAGACGTGAACAGAGTTCATGACCATTCATTCACAGCTCCAAGCGAACTTTGATCACACAGTGTGAGGCCATTGTTAGTGTGTATCACTGTGGGGGAGGGGGGGGGGGGCAGACTTGTGGATCCCAGGGATGTCTAGCACATCCAATGTGTTCCCTAAGCCGTTCCCCTTCTGTGGTCACCTTGGTTACTGCCCGCACTGTGTTTGAGTGGCAGGCAACGAAAGACTTTCCAGGGGGCACTTGAAATTCTTTCCCAATTCGTCTGACAAACAAGTTTCAGGCACTATATGTGCCTAGTAAAGATCTTGAGTCATACGCAGTCACTTGTCCTGCTTCAGAGAAAGCCTTCTAGTCTGCGAGATCCAGACTTTTACAGAGGATGCGAGGGAGAACAAAACCTCCAGTATGCACTACAAGTGGTGGCCCAAGTCAGTACTAATGATTTGTATCATTTTGGATCGGAAGAGATTCTCTCCAGTTCCTGGCAGTTGTCTCCATTGGTACAGGCAGCCAGTCTTGCTTGTGAGATGAAGGCAGCACCCACCACCTGTAGCAATGTTGACAGGACCAACTGCAGGCAGTTGTACAGAGCCGAGTGGATGGTCTGAATCTGAGACTCAGATGGATCTGTGACTGTATAGGCCACAGATTCCTTGACTTGCGCCATAGGGTGGTGGGGTGTCTGGTTCTGCTTTATAGGTCAGGGGTCCATTACACACAGAAGGCGACGACGTGGGTAATGGGTGCAGTGTGGGGTGGACTGTGCAATTCTTTTGGTTAGACGGACTTGGGAAAAAATAAAAACGCCTTCAGTGTCAAAGAGTGCAGGTCAAGCAGAGAACAAGGGTAGATATAGGAACCATAGGTATTAGGCTTGTAAGTTGTCATAGCTGTGTTGGAAAAGAACCAGAGTTCCAAGCGCTAATAGGAAGCACTGAAACTCAAATCGTTATAGGTACTGAAAGCTGGCTGAAGCCAGAGATAAGTTCAGCCCAAACTTTTACAAACAACCGTCTGGCTATCTGAAAGGATGGATTAAATGCAGTTGGTGATTCTGTTTGTTGTTGTTAGAAATATTTTATCTTGTAGTGAAAATGGAGTGCATAGTTCCAGTGAGTTAGCATGGGTAGAACCTATACTTGACAACCAGAATAAATTAATTATTGGTTCCTTGTACAGAGCCGCTGGCTTAGATGATACAGTTTGTGAAAGATACAAAAAAAACTTGAGTATCATTTCAAACAGGCACACCAACTCATACAGTTGTAGTTGGTGGTGACTTCAATCATTTTTAGGTATAAGACATCGTCCGAAATTGTATAAGTGCATTCTCTGAAAACTATTTTGAGCAATTAGTTTAGGAGCCCAGCGAAAGTGTAAGTGGTTGCGAAAACATACTTGACCTCTTGGCAACAAATAATACTGAACAAATAGGGAGCATCGTGACGAATAAAGGGATCAGTGTCCACAAGGTCATTGTAGCGAGATTATAGACATACCATCCAAAGCCACCACAAATAAAAGTAATATACACTGAAAAGCCAAAGTAACTGGTACACCTGCCTAATGTTGTGTAGGTTCAAATGGCTCTGAGCACTATGGGGCTTAACATCTGTGGTCATCAGTCCCCTAGAACTTAGAACTACTTAAACCTAACTAACCTAAGGGCATCACACACATCCATGCCCGAGGCAGGATTCGAACCTGCGACCGTAGCGGTCATGCGGTTCCAGACTGAAGCGCCTAGAACCGCACGGCCACAACGGCCGGCAATGTTGTGTAGGGCCTCCGCGAGCACGCAGAAGTGCTGCAACACGACGTGGCATGGACTCGCCTAATGACTAAAGTAGCGCTGGAGGGAATTGACACCATGAATCCTAGAGGGCTGTCCATAAATCCGTAAGAGTACGAGGGGGTGGAATCTCTTCTGAACAGTACGTTCCAAGGCATCCCAGATTTGCTCAATAATGTTCATGTCTTGGGAGTTTGGTAGCCAGCGGAAGTGTTTAAACTCAGAAGAATGTTCCTGGAGACACTCTGCAGCAAATCTGGGCCTGTGGGGTGTGGCATTGTCCTGCTGGAATTGCCCAAGTCCGTTTTAATACACAATGGATGCAGGTGATCAGACAGGATGTTTGCGTACTTGGCACCAGTCAGAGTCGTATCTAGACGTAACAGGGCCATACCAACTGCCCACTCCCCACACCATTACAGGGCCTCCCCCAGCTTGAACAGTCCCCTACCGACATGCATGGTCCATGGATTCATGAGGTTGTCTCCATACCTGTACACCTCCATACGCTCGATACAATTCGAAAGGAGAAACGCCCGACCACGCAACGTGTTTCCAGCCATCAACAGCCTAGTGTCGGTGTTGACGGATGATCAAGGGTACACGAGTGGGCCCTCGGCTCCGAAAGTCCATATCGATGTTGTTTCGTTGAATGGTTCGTAGGGTGACACTTGTTGATGGCCCAGCATTGAAATATGCAGCAATTTGTGGAAGGGTTGCACTTATGTCACGTTGAACGATTCTCTTCAGTTGTCGTTGGTCCCGTTCTTGCAGGATCTTTTTCCGGCCGCAGTGATGTCGGAGATTTGATGCTTTTCTGATTCCTGATATTCACGGTGCTCTCGTGAAAAGGTCGTACGGGAAAATCCCGATTTCATCGCTACCTCAGAGATGCTGTGTCCCATCGCCCGTGCGCCGACTATAACACAACGTTCAAACTCACTTAAATCTTGAAATCCTGCCGTTGTAGCAGCAGTAACCTATCTAACAACTGTGCCAGGCACTTGTCTTATGTAGGTGTTGCCGACCGCAACGCCGTATTCTGCCTGTTACGTATCACTGTATTTAAATACGCATGACTATAGCAGTTTCTTTGGCGCTGCAGTGTATAACGAAGCAGTTAAAAATCCCTTTGCGCTTTTCAAAGACGAAGTTTTCAGTCCTTATAAACGGACTGTGTAAGCACAGATCAGACGTGGCTTAAATAGAAAAAATAAAGTCACTGACATTTAAGAGCTATACACCAAATAAATACGAGATGCATTTAATAGTTTCCACAACGATACTCTGTCTCCAAATCTAACAGAATATCCAAAGAGATTCCGGTCATATGGAAATTACACTAGTAGCAGGGTACGATCAATACCTTCTCTGCACAATACCAACTATAATGCTATCTACGGATATCCAGCATCCTGGAATGTTGAAGGGTCAGCAACTTGTGATACTATTTGCATTTAACAAACAGCCAAAGTTGCACAATAAGCTCTTTATAAATACTTGATGACTAGTTTCGGATTATTATTTATAATCCATTCACAAATCATCCATGCAATCAGAATAAATATTACTCCGCATAGCAAAAAAATCATGACAATCGTTAACGAAAGGAGTACATGCAAATGTTTATAAAACCGAATATGTATGTATTTCCGTCAGTTACTATTAACTGTAGCCTTTCTGGCACAAAATCACGAAAGACACAGCAAAAAATTCGTGACAATTGTCATCCAAAGGAGGACAATGCAACTGTCATGATTTTTTTGCTATGTGGAGTAATATTTATTCTGACTGAATGGATGATTTGAGAATGGATTATGAATAGAAACTCGAAACTAGTATCACCAAGTAATTAACAAGTGTATATCTGGTTTCATGACCACTTGCATTACACTCCTTTGGATAACAATTGTCATGATTTTTTTTACTGTGTGGAGTAATATTTATTCCGATGGAGTGGATGATCTGAGAATGGTTATGAACAAAAACCTGAAACTAGTCATTATCAAGCAATAAAAAGGAGCTATTTTGCAAGTTTCGCTGTCATATTGAAATGGTAATGTTGTCGATGACACTGCCATTAAAGCAGAGTTCCTGAACATGGCTTTCCTAAATTCCTTCACCAAAGGAGATGAGATAAATATTCCAGAATTCAAATCAAGAACATCTGCCAACATGAGTAACTTACACTGTGTGATCAAAAGTATCCAGACACCCCCAAAAACATACGTTTTTCATATTAGGTGCATTGTGCTGCCACCTACTGTCAGGTACTCCATATCAGGGACCTCAGTAGTCCTCAGACATCGTGAGAGAGCAGAATGGGGCGCTCCGCGGAACTCACGGACTTCGAACGTTGTCAGGTGATTGGGTGCCACTTGTGTCATACGTCTGTACGCGAGATATCCACACTCCTAAACATCCCTAGGTTCACTCCTTCCGATACGATAGTAAAGTGGAAACGCGAAAGGACACGTACAGCACCAGCACAAAAGCGTACAGGCCGACTTCGTCTGTTGACTGAGAGACTGCCGACAGTTGAAGAGGGTCGTGATGCGTAATACGCAGACACTTATCCAGACCATCACACAGGATTTCCAAACTGCATCAGGATCCACTGCAAGTACTATGACACTTAGGCGGGAGGTGAGAAAACTTGGATTTCATGGTCGAGCAGCTGTTTATAAGCCAAACATCACGCCGGTAAATGCCAAACGACGCCTCGCTTGGTATACAGAGCGTAAACATTGGACTATTGAACAGTGGAAAAATATTGTATGGAGTAACGAATCACGGTACCCGATGTGGCGATCCGATGACAAGGTGTGGGTCTGGCGAACGCCCGGTTAACGTCATCTGCCGCGTGTGTAGCACCAACAGTCAAATTCGGAGGCGGTTGTGTTATGGTGTGGTCGTGTTTCTCATGGAGGGGCTTGCACCACTTGTTTTGCGTAGCACTATTACAGCACAGGCCTACATTGATGTTTCAAACACCTTCTTGCTTCCCACTGTTGAAGAGCAATTCGGGGATGGCGATTGCATCTACGGCCTGTGGCGGAGTGGTTACACGACAATAACGTCGTTGTAATGGACTGGCCTGCACAGAGTCCTGACTTGAATCCTACAGAACACCTTTGGGACGTTATGGAACGCCGACTTCGTGCCAGGCCTCACCGACCGACATCGATACCTCTCCTCAGTGCAGCACTCCGTGAAGAATGGGCTGCCTTCCCCAAGAAACCTTCCAGCACCTGATTGAACGTATGCCTGCGAGAGTGGAAGCTGTCATCAAGACTAAGTGTGGACGAACACGATATTGAATTCCAGCATTACCGATGGAGGGCGCCACGAATTTGTAAGTCATTTTCAGTTGGGTGCCCACATACTTTTGATCACATAGTGTAGGAGCAGATTGTCTCATTGTAGCAAAGCAACGCAGATCAGTCAATAAATGCAAATCCCCTGATCCAAACTGTCTACCAAAAGGTTCCTTTTAAAGTATTCTGATGTAGTACCTCCATACTTAGTAATTATATACAAGCAAATGCGCAACAAAAAATCCGTACCCGATGACTGGAAAGTTGCACAGGTCACACCAATATTCAAGAAGGGAAATAGGAGTAATCTGCTGAGTTACAGACATATATCACAGCTCTCGGTCTGCGGTAGGATTTTGGAACGTGTACTGTGTACAAACATTATGAATTACCTCAAAAAATACGATATATTGCCCGTAGTGAACACGAATTATGAAAATCTCGTTCTTGTGCAATACAACTAGATCTTTATTCTTACGAAGTAATGAGCGCTAACGACAAGGATTTCAAATTGATTCCACATTTCTAGGTTTACAGATGGCTTTTGATACTATTCATCATAAGTGCCTTCTAATCAAAATGCATCCTATGGAGCATCACTCAGTTGTGTGACAAGATTCGTGATTTTGTGTCAGAAAGACTACAATTCATAGTAATTGATGGAAAGACATCGAGTAAAGTGATATCTGCCATTCCCCAAGGACGTATTATAGGCCCTCTGGTGTTTCTAATCTATATAAATGATTTAGGAGACAATCTGAGCAGCCCTTATAAATTTTTTACAGATGCTGCTATTATTTACCATTTTTTAAAGTAATCAGAAGATCAAAACCAATAGCAAAATGATTTAGTCAAGATACGTGTATGGTGCGAAAAGTGGCAGTTGGACCTAAATAATGAAAGAGTGAAGTCATCCACATTAGTACTAAGAGGAATCTGTCACGTTGCGGTTACACAACAAATCATACCAAACTAACGGGTGTCAGCTGAATATCTTGTTTATAGTATTGGAACAAGTTGTTACAGTTTTGGGGTAATTTGTTATAGTTCTGGGTCAGTAATTACAGATTTGGGGTGGTGTGCTACAGTTCTGGAGCAATTTGTTACAGTTTTGGGGCAATTTGTTACAAAATTTGCTGGTACAAGGGGTAATTTCTTGCAGTTTAGTGGAAGAAGAATGTGTCACAGTTTTGGGGCGCCATTTGTAAAAATTTTCTGAACATGTAAACGTATGTGGTGAAGTGTTATGTAGTCTCCATTGTGCAGTGTATGAATTGTTCAGTTTCCCTGCCATATTCCTGTTCCATAAAAGTAATCAAAGTCCAAACTTCGCCCAAAATATTTCAGAGTAGCTTTCACAACATAAAATCCCCAACTACCTTGTGTGACTCTAAGACCAACAACTGTTGGAAAACTTTCACTATTGTCGAACATATTTCGGCAGCCTACAACCTGGCATGGATGCAGAAATTTTCCAAGTCCATACATATGATCATTCCACATTACATCTCCTGACACTCGTCATTGTGACCAGCAACAGACCTCATGCACGAGCACCTCTGTTGAAGTGTCTGTACTGACATTTGTCAGAAAATGGTTTAGAAATACTATGTAAGCATGTAAGCTCACAAACAGAAGTCCCAGTATCCCATCATTCGATTAAGAATATGGAAAAATTCCAAATGTTGCTCACAACGTCAGATTTCTCAACTGTTACCATCCAGAACATCACTGGAAATGTTACATGTCTTATGTACAATTTGAAACACAATTTATGCGAGGGATCTCTTAAAAATCAGTTAGAGGATGTACGATTGGAGTTTAAATAAAGATTGAATTTGAAAGACATCAGTTCACACCTACCAGTGAAATGTTAGTGTTAGTCAAGAGATAATACTGTCATCTACCAAAACGTGTGCAGTCATTGGTCTACAGCTAGCTGAGAATCTATGGTGTACTCTACTAACGGCTTCACATTGACCACACATCTGTTATAGTACACTTTTTCCCACACAAGCACCCTTAGAACTGACTGTAACATAAGACTCAAATTATGCTGCAGTGGTTTGAGGAGCACTCAAATTGATGTTTTAGCTATCAAATTCGTCTGATCTGAATGCATCTGGGACGTTACTGGAAGTCAGCTGTAAACCTGCAAATAACTGGAATTGTGTAACATATAATGCCAGATACCTATGGAGACCGAGAAGAATCGATCAAGTGTAGTGCAGCGTAAACATGACGGTAGACGCTCGCTACTATGAGTGTTTGCAACCTTTGTCAGCACGGGACATATTGCACACAAATGCCTTTCTTGAAGAAAGCACGGCTGTTTTCTCCTGAAATGATTTGGAAATACTGTGGAAATATGACAGCTGTGCCACGAAAAAGTGAACGGACCAGAGTTGCTCATTGCCGGCCCTAGTCAGCTGTCTCAGGTATCCATTGGTGTGCATACTTGCTGACAGGCAAAATTCTGGCAATGTGTGACGTGTACGGACACAGGTCAGCAAAAAGCAATGGCAGTGGGAGCTGAAACATTATACAGTACTGAAGCGTTTTCTAGATTGTGTTTCCGCAAGCCGTGGTCCACGTGGGTCGAGCGTAATGCGAGCTCCCCACTGACGCGTCCAAAAGTTAGTTTGGCACTCTTCGTTCTATTTCACTTTCGATTCGTCACGTCCATGAAATACACAGTGCCCCGAGATCGTGAGGAAAGTTTGTTTCGTTCTGGACATGCTTCCATTGTTGTCCCATGCTCGCACGATCGGACGGCATGCTCATCACCGAGGAGTGTGCACCCTCCGAGATTGGTGTTTGAGTGGAAATGCAGTGGAACACCATTATCGCGATCGCCAGCTAATAGACATTGCAATCAGAATTTATTTTGTCAAGTCTTTATTTACTCTTTCGTGTAGAAATACATTTTTGACGAATGTGTACTTTATCAATTCATGTCACCATACCCTACAGTGTCAAAAAAGTGCATGGGTGCGACATTAATGCTAACTTACTGCATGACTAACATGTAAGCGGCGTTACCCACACGTTCCCGACTCACTGATGACCCCATTATGAACTCTAGGCCAAACACGTGATGACGAATTTTCGTCAGTGTGAGTGACGTGGAACGGTCCTCCCATAACGTTAGTGATTTGTTTGTGAACAAACCATCGCGAACTAGGCACTAAAGCAAGATGATGACCTCGGAGTAACTGCAAAAGACGGTAGACAACAGATAAACGACAGTAGATAACCTGCTGGAATGCAACCAGAGGCTAGACAACAAGCTGCCCCCCCCCCCCCCCCAGAGCCAACTGAGGAAAACTTACGAACACGAAGCATAGCCCCACGAAAATTTCGTAATGTTACGAAAGATGCAGAAAACATAAGACAGACGTTGGTTAGGCTGTGGCCCTTTTGGCCTCGGGACCCAATCATATAGTTTAGCCAAGTGTGGGCTGTTTAACTGAGAAAGAACATCGCCTGGGATCTCGCCAAATTCGGACACGTCGTGAACCAAATAGATCAAGATTATGCGGGATATAATCGCCGTCCTGACGATGCAATCTTCATGTAAGTGACTAAAGAAGGAGTTATCCAGCGAGTTTCATCTTCGGAGGAACAACAGGTGCATCAGTTGCTGCGCCAAGAGGAATGTGGCGACAAGAGGACATCTCATTTCTGCGCCATATGCGGAGCCTCGCAATTCGGCATAGTCCTACACTCACTGTTGCATGCTATCTGCATGTGCAGAATCCCAGCACAAGTGCAAGCGGTCATCGCTGCTCAGATACACTCCTGGAAATGGAAAAAAGAACACATTGACACCGGTGTGTCAGACCCACCATACTTGCTCCGGACACTGCGAGAGGGCTGTACAAGCAATGATCACACGCACGGCACAGCGGACACACCAGGAACCGCGGTGTTGGCCGTCGAATGGCGCTAGCTGCGCAGCATTTGTGCACCGCCGCCGTCAGTGTCAGCCACTTTGCCGTGACATACGGAGCTCCATCGCAGTCTTTAACACTGGTAGCTTGCCGCGACAACGTGGACGTGAACCGTATGTGCAGTTGACGGACTTTGAGCGAGGGCGTATAGTGGGCATGCGGGAGGCCGGGTGGACGTACCGCCGAATTGCTCAACACGTGGGGCGTGAGGTCTCCACAGTACATCCATGAAGCTGGGCTACGGTCCCGCACACCGTTAGGCCGTCTTCCGCTAACGCCCCAACATCGTGCAGCCCGCCTCCAGTGGTGTCGCGACAGGCGTGAATGGAGGGACGAATGGAGACGTGTCGTCTTCAGCGATGAGAGTCGCTTCTGCCTTGGTGCCAATGATGGTCGTATGCGTGTTTGGCGCCGTGCAGGTGAGCGCCACAATCAGGACTGCATACGACCGAGACACACAGGGCCAACACCCGGCATCATGGTGTGGGGAGCGATCTCCTACACTGGCCGTACACCACTGGTGATCGTCGAGGGGACACTGAATAGTGCACGGTACATCCAAACCGTCATCGAACCCATCGTTCTACCATTCCTAGACCGGCAAGGGAACTTGCTGTTCCAACAGGACAATGCACGTCCGCATGTATCCCGTGCCACCCAACGTGCTCTAGAAGGTGTAAGTCAACTACCCTGGCCAGCAAGATCTCCGGATCTGTCCCCCATTGAGCATGTTTGGGACTGGATGAAGCGTCGTCTCACGCGGTCTGCACGTCCAGCACGAACGCTGGTCCAACTGAGGCGCCAGGTGGAAATGGCATGGCAAGCCGTTCCACAGGACTACATCCAGCATCTCTACGATCGTCTCCATGGGAGAATAGCAGCCTGCATTGCTGCGAAAGGTGGATATACACTGTACTAGTGCCGACATTGTGCATGCTCTGTTGCCTGTGTCTATGTGCCTGTGGTTCTGTCAGTGTGATCATGTGATGTATCTGACCCCAGGAATGTGTCAATAAAGTTTCCCCTTCCTGGGACAATGAATTCACGGTGTTCTTATTTCAATTTCCAGGAGTGTAGAAATGCAGCTGGACACGGTCGCCGACTTGTTGATCGGATGCAGGACACACTGGAAACAGCATCCAGTACCGCTGCGGCAGCAGCCCGCATTGCTGCAGCACCTCCAACAAATCTGACTTCCCTCAGCCACCATCCCAGAAGCCTACCTGCACAACCTAGCCCAGAACTTGGCCGCCCAGGTGACTATGTTCAGCATGCAGGTCGACGGGATGGCGCACTCACGAGCAGAGGGCAGCAGGCACCGTAGAGGCAGCCACTGCCGATCTGGCTCACGCAACTGCCCACACAGTACCAGCCGTTCTAGTGTTACCCCGCCGACGTCAGAGCAGCAGCCGAGCAGCTTTTGCTGGTATCCTTCCCACTTCAGCAACAAAGCGCCAAGTGCCGGCCTCCCTTCTGGCACCCAAATGCCAGATGCAGCCAGGATTAGGTGCACTCTGTTGGAGTGCCATATTCAGCCTCTCTTTGTAGCAGAACGGGCTGACAGTGTGAAGTACCTTGTCGACATGGGTTTCGATCAGTCTATTTTCCCCACATCTATGGTAAGAGATCGCCATAAGGCCGAGGCACTGTCTCCTATGGCGGCAAACAATTCAGCAATAAAAACATATGGCACACATCTCCGAAATTTGGACCTTGGACTGTGCCGCACACTCGTATGGATCTTCACTGTACGGGACATCAACGATCCAGTCCTGGGTACAGATTTCGTTGGTTACACTACAACTTGTTATTCAACATTGCAAACGTCCAACTGATTGATTCAACAAAAGATTTGAAAATAGTAGGACAATGACCGGCTGTGTTCAAACTAGTGGAGTCCCCCAGACAATACTCAGATGGAGCACACTCGCCCACCTGGTGCATAGAGGGACAGCAAGCATTCAACAGTCCACTACATCATTACTACACCTGGCCTACCCGCCTCATGCCGTCCATGTCAACTTGTGCCCGAGCGACTTGCTGAAGCAAGGGCTGAGTTCAAGGCCATGTTTCGACAGGGCATTGTTCGACCATCATGCAGCCCATGCTCCTCTGCCTTGCACTTAGTCCCCAAGAAAGACAAATCATGGCAACCACGTGGAGATTATCTTGCTTTAAATGCACGAACGGTAAAAGACTGATATGTGGTATTGCACCTGCAGAATTTTAACTACACCTTGTCAGGCTCAGTTTCATATATGTAGCAAAACTGACTGCATGAAGGCGTTGATAGAGATCCCTGTGGCACCTGAAGACTTTCAGAAAATGGCAATTATCACACCCTTCCAGCTTTTAGAGAACATGTGCATGACGTTGACCTTCGGAATGCTGCCCAGACCAGGCACTTTTTCCTGCATGGCGTCTTATGAGGCATACTGTGGTGTTTCGCGTATCTCGACGACATCCTTGGCTGTTCAAAGTCGCTGAAACTCCACCACTGCCACATAACGACCTCTTTCAGCACCTGATCGAGGCCGATTTCGTCATTAACCCCTTCAAGAGTGTATTCATTGCCATGGAAAGTGATGTTCTTGAGCATCTAATACCCCTCAGTGGATCCACACCAATACCAGACGAGGTAGTGATCTTGAACATACCACAGACGTACACTGCTGTCTTGGTATGATATATTACACAGGCCAGCAATGGAAAAACTTTTTTGTTGAAAATACCTTATTCTTATGTTTTTAGGGTGGGAAATCCAAATATGATACTTAAAAAAGTGTATCACCCATCATTTCTTCACATTTTACAGTTCAGTTTATTACATTAAGCTATTTTTTAAAGAATTTAACAGCTTTTATATAGTTAAAATAATTTAAAAAGAAGGTGTAATCAATGTAGATGACGTTGGTAGCTCTGCTGAAAAACATTTGCTGGCAAAAAAAGCTAGATTCTATTTTTGTTCTAACAGATGGTGTTTTGTTTACTGTCAACCTAACCTCACTTTCCTATTTCCTGCACATGTGACCAGCACAATGTCTAATCATGGTTTTAAAAACTCTGCAGACAGTTTCTATTATATTTGTGGTGAATTTGTGATTATAAAGACTAAAGAAACATCAAAGACTTTGTGGAAAAGGTTTATCTATCATACTTTGCATCTAAACTTGGTGATCAAGATAAATCTTGGGCGCCGCATAAGGTATGTTATGTGTGTGTTGAAGATCTGAGAAGATGGTCCAAAAAGTAGAAAAAACGCCTTTAGATTTGCTGTTCCTATGATATGGAGGAAGACAAGGAATCATTCCAATGATTGCTACTTTTGCGCTGTTGATATTACTGGCCATAATTCGAAAAACAAGAAGGTAATAAGCACCTTAACCTTCCATCCGCCATCCGACCAGTAAGGCATGGCATAGATTTGCTAGCTTCTGAACAACCAGACGATTTAAATTCTATTCCAACAGAAGTATTTTCTGATGTACAATCTGATTTACATGAACCAGATGATGATTAATTCCATTGTAATACAAAAAATCTAGAGCTCAAATTGTTTACTCAGACCGAGCTTAACGATTTGGTTTGGGATCTGGGCTTAACGAAAGAAAAAGCTGAATTGCATGGCTCTATATTAAAAGAAAAGAACTTATTGGTAGTTGGAACCGGTATATACATGTATAGAAAGAAAGAACAGTAATTTTCCAAGTTTTTTCAACAAGAGGGTGATTTAGTGTACTGTAGTGTACATTCCCGGTCTGATGAATGAGTTTGGTATTGAATACAAAAAGGAAGACTGGAGACTGTTTATTGATTCATCCAAAACTAGTTCAAAGGCTGTTTTATTACACAATGGTGACATGTATGCATCTATATCTGTTGGACATTCTGTACAAATGAAAGAAAGCTATGAAAACTTAGAAATAGTGCTAAATAAAATAGACTATTCTGCTCATGATTTAATGATATGTGGCGATCTAAAAGTAACACGCATGCTCCTTGGTCGGCAAGGTGGCTTTACCAAATTTCCATGTTTCTTGTGTGACTAGGACAGTAGGGCTAGGGATCAACACTGGTGCAGAAAGAACTGGCCTATGAGGGAGTCTTTAAAACCTGGTGAGAAGAACATTCTACGCAAAAACCTTGTAGATCTAAAAAACGTACTCTTACCACCTCTACATATAAAGTTAGGCCTAATGAAACAGTTTGTAAAGGCTTTGCCTAAAGATGGACCATGTTTTAAGTATCTCTGCCAAAAGTGTCCACACCTTTCCGAAACTAAACTAAAAGAAGGCGTCTTTGTCGGACCTGACATTAGAAAATTATGTTTGATGTTAACTTTGAATCGACAATGACCTTAAATGAGAAAGAAGCGTGGGTATCATTCAAGCAAATCGTTACAAAGTTCTTAGGATATGAAAAAGACCCAGAATACTCGTATTTTTCTATTATAGCTACAATGTTAAAGAGGTTGAAAAGTTTAGGATGTTTAATGAGCCTGAAAGTTCACTTTTTGAACAGTCTCCTTGACTACTTCTGGGACAATATGGGAGATGTTAGTGAGGAACAAGGAGAGCCTTTTCACCAGGACATTAAAGTGATGGAAAAACGCTACCAAGCCCGCTGGAACACCAATATGATGGGGGAGTATTGTTGGACACTTCATTGAGAAGTTCAGCAAGCGACTCATCGTAGATAAAGCTAAACAAGAAGCTTCAAAGAAAAAGGAGAAAGGAAATAAAAACGAATTCCAGCTAACAAGTGAAATCTCTATTAACACATATCATTGTTTAAGTAGCTTACTGTAAATACAGACCATGCTTATGTTATAACAAAGCGTTTCATCAATTTCCTCATTTACCGTATAGCATAGTATTTTTATACTAAATAGTAAAAACCATATTGCTGGAAAACTATGTGTGATACAAAACAACTAAGGCTACATTTGGATTCAGCTCATAAAAATCTATAAAGATCAGCTATCAAAGTAAACAAGTTCTTCAAAAAAATTGTTTTGTTGGCCTGTGTTATTATTGGTACCAACTGCCCAATGCCACCGCAGTGCTGGAATCCCTGTCTTGGAGGGAAGGACCCCCGTTATCTAAACGGATGCAATGAAGAGAAACTTTTTTGAGACCAGACGGAGCCTCACAGAAGCAACACTGCTTGCTTTCCCTGTGCAACCATAGGTGCTGTGCTTCAACAATATGTTGGCCGTAGCTGGCAGCCACTCGACTTGTTCTTGCGAAAGTTTTAAGAGTCGTAATGCTCCTGGAGTACTTACGATTGTGAGTTACCTATAGTGCTCGAGGCAGTGAAATACTTGCGCCCATGTCTAGAAGCGGGTCCCTTTATGATTTTCGCCGACCACAAGCCTCTAATTCACGCATTCCGGAACAATAATGCCAAATGTATGCCGTGCCAACTCCGACAGTTGTGTTATGTGGAGCAGTTCCCCATGGACATCTGCCATATTTCTGGAACTAACAAAATCGTCGCCGATTGTTTGCCCCGCGCTTGTGTCGTTATCTCTTCTGCTGTGAGCTTTGAGGATGTTTTCTAAAAACAGGAGACTGACAAGCAACTGTACAGCCACCGCCACGACATCTCAAGTGGCCTACAACTTAAGCTAGTGCCGATTCCCGAATCTGCCTGCAAACGTTTTTGCTACGTTTCAACAGGCAGACACTGCACATTTCTGCCAGAGAAATTCCGGGGCAGTGCTTTCGAGCGCGTTCACAGACTGTCACACCCCAGCATCAACACCACTGTATCGTTCGTGACCGCTCGTTCCGTCTTTCTACGGAAAGACTGGCGTCAATGGGGACACACCTGCAAAGAATGCCAGTGAGCCACAGTCAGGACCCACACACATGCACGCGTCAGCGCGTTTCCCGACATGAAATGCCATTTTACACATGTCCGAGTGGACATCATGGGCCCACTCCCTCTGTCCCAAGTTAAGCTTTATCTGCTGATGATGGTAAAGTACGGTACTTCATATTTTGGCCAGAATTGTGCAGTCCTAAAGCATCGGCTGCACACCGACCAGCGCTGCGCCGCAGAACGGCACCGAGTAGGCTTTGACCTGCACGCCAATAGAAAGAGTGGGCAGAGCCACACCTCCAGGAAGACAGTTCAGCGGCCCCTGTCAACGCTGGTCGACCCCAGTTCGGTCGCAGACTTTGAGAGCATCAGTGCTGAATAATTAGAACACGATACTTAGCCTGCGTTCTGCAAGTAGTAACAGTGGCTAAGTACCTGCAAGTAGGAGACACAGGAAGCCACTTACATAAAAAGAAGTTATGTACAGATCATTTTGGATTCCTGCCACGGGCCATCGCAACTTCTTTCCTTCCTTGTTTGTGTCAAAGCTGACTTCTACAGTAGCCGACACAATATCTGGCGATGATGATTCCAGAACGAACGTTGCCTTCGCTCTTCGCCGCTCGGCCACAGTGCGTCACTGTTTTGTTTTTTCTCTCTCCCTGTCTCTCTTTTCTCTCAGAGGCGCATTGCTACTAATTGTGTTCTTTTTTTCGTCTTTCTTCTACTTACAATTTATTGCGGCGCTCCTCTCATTAAAATGGCCTCTAACCCGCCTCCTACACCACCTGCGCCTACGCTTCCGGTTGCCGCTGGCTTTGATGTAATGCATTTTATTCAGTTTCGAAACTACCAAATGTCGCAGTTGATGTCGACAGTCCAGCTGTTCATCAATACACAAGCAACAACAGCCAGCCTCATCCACGGCACGGCCTCCACACATTCCACCGTTCACAATAAGAATGGAATGAGTACTACGCTCAGTTCGACGCTCATTGTGCTACACATCAATTGCAAGGTAGTGTGAAACTTTCTTTCAGAGCCGGCACAGGGGTTTACCGCCTCGCTCAGAAGTTATTTCCGACTAGTATGCTGGAGTTGCTAGTTTTCGATGATTTAGTTTCCGCCCTCACTAAGTATTACGAAGACCAAAGTTCAGGGTGCTGCAGCTCATTACAAGTTCTTTCGATTGAAGAAATCGGTCAGTGGGTCACTGAACTTCAGGGTTTGACGGGATAGTGCTGTTTTCAGTGTAGCTGTGGACAGTCCTATAGTGACGCAATGATTCGTGATGCAGTTACGTACAATGCGCCAGACAGAAGGATTCGTGAACAACGTTCTTATGCTGCTTTGAAACAAGTGTGTGTGTGAAATCTTATGGGACTTAACTACTAAGGTCATCAGTCCCTAAGCTTACAAACTACTTAACCTAAATCATCCTAAGGACAAACACACACACTCATGCCCGAGGGAGGACTCGAACCTCCGCCGGGACCATGACTGCACCGACTTGAAACAAGTGTTACAAATTATTGAACAGCAGGACTCGTGCCTTGAAAAAAATTGAGGTAGGAACCATTTGCAGTGCAACAAAAAGTGATGAACAGGTACGGCACTGCGACCGACCAAAGCACGCGAACAGGCCACCGGCCGTGGCCGAAGTAAACAAGTGTCTACACGTGCGTCTGCTCTGAAATCGTGTCCCACTTTTCCATGCATAAAAGATAATGTTGCCCTCCGCAGAACGCGACTTGTTTTGTTTGTATAAAGCCAGGTCATTTACAGTTTGTGTGCTTGCAACAGAAAAAGAACTCTTCCAACGTTCGCACTCGTAAGTGCGGAGCACTTTCTCACTCAGTGAATGTAGTTTTTCTAAACCGGCTACCGGTACAAGAAATGACGGAATTCATGATATTCCATCACCCTGCCCATGTGCTGTGCAGTGACAGTCAAACAAACTGCGAACTTAGTCATTGCCGGAAGCTGTGCGCAACTTAAGTTAGATACTGGCGCTTCTATTAAGTTGCTTAATCCTGACGCTTAAGAACAGTTGGGCTAGCCACAGTTCACAAAATCTTGCACACAACGTACTACGTATAACGGTCGGGACAGTCCAGTGTTTGGTACGTGTAGAGTGCTTGCCACAACCCAGTCTCACACCAGAACTCTGACATTTACAATTTAGTGTTCACGAGACTGTAAAAATTTTGGGTTAGATTCATTTGATTTGTTTGGTCTTCGTATTCAAGGAAAAGTACTTTCTGTTTCTGCTTTCAATTCAAAAGTTATTGTTACTCAGTTGATTGAGGAGTTTCTTGATTTAGTTTCTGAAGGACTTGGCAGAGCAAAAAATTTTGTTGCACGCGTTACGATGAAGGATAAAGCGCAACCAAAGTATTTTCGGGCGGGTCCCGGCCCTCATGCACTTAGAGACAAAGTTGCAAGTGAACTTAAGGAATGGTGAGACAATGGCGTTATTGCTCCTATTTAGGCTAGTCAATGGGCTTCTCCCTTAGTCATCTTACCAAAGCCTCCTGGACGACTTCGTCTTTGTGTTGACTTTAAATCCACTGTGAATCCATAAACAATAACTGATACTTATCCATTGCCTCGCCTTAACGAATTAATGGAGAGGCCTGGTGCACGCCGCTAGTTTTTCAAAAATTGACTTAAGGTGACACGTATTAGCAAATTCCGCTGGATGAGGAGTCTCATAAAGTTTTTGTGGTCAACACACTTTTAGGGTTTTCAAATTTTTGCTCTTACCCTTTGGCAGCTCTTTCGCACCTGCCATATTCCAACGCTTCCAGCTTACTGCAAAAGTTCCATTCTCTTCAAATTACTTGGACGATATCGAGGTGTCAAGATGTACGACGGAGGAGCTTACCAGTAACCTTTGTACGCTTCTTTAAGTACTTCTAGATGCAGATTTGAAATGTCGCCTGGACAAATGTGCCTTTTTTTCAGACTGGAATTCAGTACTTAGTACTCTTAACAGCCAGGGTGTTCACATTAGCTGGCCATCCAGGACCTCCCTGCCCCGCGAAACGTGAAGGAATTGCAGTCAGTTCTCGGGAAGTTGACACATTATATCCGGTTTATACCCAGTGCAGCCGAGATCGCGGCTCCGTTGCATCCTTTGGCTGGAAGAACGCGCTTTTTGTTTGGACCAAACAGTGTCAGGATACATTCCAAAAAACTTAAAAATGCCTTGTTGAGTGACAGAGGCCTTGTTCATTTCGATCCCGCTAAGCGTGGGATTTTGGCAGTGGACACTTCTTCTAACGGAATCGAAGCTGCGCTCTCGCATGTACTTGGTTCACCGGACAGGCCGATTGCTTTCGCTTCCAAATTATTGATCAAGACTCAGTGTAACTATTTCCGGATCGAGAAGGAAGCACTCGCTACATTTACAGCGTGACGAAGTTTGACCGAAGTTTGACCAAAGTTTGGTCGGAAGTTTTACCTAGTGACAGGCCGTGAGCCACGTCAGTCCTTGTTTCAACCATCCAAACCCGTTCCGCCATGCACGGCTCAGAAGCTGCAACGTTGGGCTTTGTTATTGTCACTGTATCAGTAACAATTATTGTACCAACCCATGTCGAAGCATGTAAATGCTGACGCCCTTTCTTGCCTCCCGTTGGTCCTGATTCCAGATCGATGCGCAGGACACTGAACTTTTACAGACTGTTCCACTGTACTATAGGAAAATTGTACAGGGCACAGAGGCAGACCTTGACTTGAACCTTTTGTTGCGCTACATCCGTACTGCTTAGCCTCGTTCAGCGCAAAACATTCAGCATTATTGTGTGCAGCAATATTTTGTTTCTTTTATTGATGAGTAAAGTGACTAAACTACTTGGTTATCGGACTCTGAGATATTTTACTCGTCGGAATGGCCTCTCCGTCCAGCACGGTGTGATTTTACTGTAAAATGACTCTGTACAATCACGTATGCTTATTCCTAAAGTGTTCGAAAAATGGCTCTGAGCACTATGGGACTTAACATCTGTGGTCATCAGTCACCTAGAACTTAGAACTACTTAAACCTAACTAACCTAAGGACATCACACACATCCATGCCCGAGGCAGGATTCGAACCTGCGACCGTAGCAGTCACGCGGTTCCGGACTGAGCACCTAGAACCGCTAGACGCTAAAATGTTGCAAAAAGATTCGTTGCGATTGCTCCACCAAGGACATTGGAGAATTGTGCGATCAAAACAGTTGGCACGTCAGCACTGTACTTGGGCGGGCATGGATGCCCACATTGAACAGATGACGTTGCAGGGTCGCGCTTGTGCTGAAAATCTATTGGCCCCGCTGCAAACGTTTTCAGGTTGGCCAAAGTCTCAAACGCCATGGCAACGAGTGTAAATGACTTTCCTGGTCCGTTTTGGAACAGGCTTACTGTCGTGGACTCTTTTAGCAAATATCCGTTTGCAGTGCCCATGAACTCGACTGTGTCACGTAGTACCATTCAGGCTTTGTCATCTATTTTTTGCTTGGAAGGTTTGCCTGAAGTGTTGGATACAGACAACGGCCACAATTTACAGTTCAGGACTTCAAACAGTTTTGTACAGCCAATGGCACCACGCACCTTACTAATGCTCCGTTTTATCCTCAGTCGAACGGAAAGTTTAGCGATTTGTCCGTATGTTCAAGGAACAAATTAACAAACTACGTGCCTCCGCTCCTGTTGCTGCACCCCCCGCAGCGCGAGGCTCTTCCCACATTCCGCAAGTATCCCTTTGAGCTTAATGATTCTATTCTTTTCAGAGATTTCCGTCGCACCAGGCGCTGGGAGAGATGGGTTGCTGCGCCGCCATCAGAACCAGATTCGTGCTTGTCAGTTGCGAGATTCTTCCGCAGATTATCCCTTCAAGTCGTGGATTCCAGTACTGCCGTGGCATTGGGCAGTTGGCACCAGTAATAATTTATCCCCAGATTCGCATCCTATCAGGGTCTTACAGTAGACACAGCCGCTCCCGGGTCTGTCTTCGGCACCGCCTGTGGAACCTGTGGAGCTACACCCATCACCTTTGCCGCCGAAGCAGCTCGGCTGCTGAACCCAGTGCCGTCGGCGATCCCATCGTCATCATTGCCGTCTCCGTTATTCATCAGACCAGCTCAGGAAGAGGGTGGGCGCCTTTCTGGGGGTTTTCCGACTGATTTTCCTGTCGAAGTGCAGCGGGCTCAGCATTGGTCCCGTCTCCTCATCTGGCTTAGGTTGCAGCCCCCCCCCCCGTTGTCGTAATATGTCTCCCTACACGACAACCAACAAAGCGTCATTTGAGGGGTGGGGGGTGGGGGTGAGTAATGTGCAGTCCTAAAGTATCGACAGCACACTGATCAGCACAGTGCGTGAAACAGCATCAAGAAGGCACTGACCCACATACCAAAGGAACAAAGGAACGAGTGGGCAACCTCACACATCCAGGAAGACAGAGTTCAGAGCTGTCGATGCTGTCTTAATCAGCCATCAATCGCTGGTCGGGCCCAGATCAGTCGCAGTCTTTCAGAGCATAAGTACCCAGTAACGAGAAGAAGATACATAGCCTGCGTTCTGTGAATAGTAACAATGGCTAAGTACTCGCAAGGACGAGACACAGGAAGCCACTTTGTAAAGAGAAGTTATGTTAATTTTCTTTTTAGAAATAAAGTGTCCTTCTAATCTTAAAGTGTTACATACAGGTCATTTTGGATTCCTGCATGGGCCATCGCATATTCTTTCCTTCCTTGTTCGCATATTCTCTCCTTCCTTGTTTGTGTCGGTGCTGACTCCCACAGTAGCTGACACAACAAGAGGCAACGTCCATAGAAGACACTGTCGCTGAGATTGTCATTACTGCCTTCATTAACAACTGGGTGGCATGCTTCGACTGTTCCAGTCACGTCACAATGGACAGCGACCGCCAGTTTGACTGTGCACTACTCACACAAGTCGCCGACTGCGTGGTGTGCAGTTATACAGAACACCACCCGGCATCTCACGGCATAGTCCAGTGACTCCACTGAACGCCGAAAGCCTCCCTAAATTGCCACAATCACGCCTGTACAAAAGCACTCCTGCTCGAACTACTCACCTGCGAGTAACACCAAACGGAGATATCGGCGCTTCACCTGCCTACCTTGTCTATGGACAATCCCTCATTCTCTATGGTGATTTTATGGCGGAGGTACCACCACTGCATGGCACATCGACCCCTCCACTGGTAGAACGTCAGCACACCATATGGCCTGCCTTCAAACGCACACACTGCGCAGCATGGCACTGGCAAAGCATTCATACATGCCATTCTACAGTGGTGTACACATCATGCTATGCACGGACATGGTACAGCTACCTCTTCAGCTGCCCTATTTGGGGCCACACCATGTGATCACCTGTGGCGAGAGAACGCCCAACATCAGGTGCAACAGCAAGCAGAAGAAGGCGTCAATCGACCGAGTCAAGCTGGCTTACATCTTGTCCGCTCCTTCCACCGTTCACTTCTTTGATCCAAAGACAGACTTATCAATGGATAACGCTTCCCCGACCTACGGTCAGACAGTGCCTGCATTCGTGAACGCCAGTGACGCACACATGCGACCAGCTGTCAAAGCACCACCACAGGCACCGCAGCTCCAACCCACCTTCTGCACCCAGCCAGCAGAGCTGCCCAGGACAAGCCCACCACAGGCATTTGGACCGCTTCCACAACAGCCACTTGTGAATTACGTCACGCGCTGTGGCCATATCAAATTCCTGTCCTGTGTCATAACAACAGCCCAGCCGTCACCTGCTGTAGACACCCTGTTTCTAGTGACTCGTGTCAACAACACAACGTCTCCAGTCGAGCTCTGGAAACCATCTCCCGCGTAACTGGCTGCTTGTCTGTCACGGCTCCTGGGTTGGACTCGCCTGTGCTGCGTCGGACATTGAGGCCGGATTAACTTCTGTGCTGGATTTCTGTGTCCTTTCCCGTTGAGCTCCGGACATTACTCTCCATGTTGCTGGGCTCATCTGTCACAGTTCCTGAAACAGCGTTCACGCAATGATATCGTACTCGCGCGAGTACAGAAACTTCAGATCTCCGCGCCTCTGCTGGGCCAAGGCATCAAACCCGAATTGAATCACATGCCGTGCTCCCACGACCGAGTATATCAGTGAACTTTGAACAGTGCTACATGTAAATGTTTCATTTGGCTACTTTTTATTATCAATGTTTTTTGGAGGCGACATCAGCTGCTGTCAATCGCCAGCTGTGTGCAGACATACCCACTGTGTACTCACTTGGACCCGCGCGCTGAAGTCACGTACCACCCCCTACTCACTGTTGACTGGCCTGCTGCCATCGCGCTCAAGCTGATGCCACAAAGAAGTGCGGCACACCCAAACATTCTGTCACACAAGCCAGCCACAGGCTGGACGCCTGCACTTTCTAACAGCTTATGGATCAGAGCTGCTCATTGTCGGCCCAACTTAGCTGCGTCAGTTATTCGTCGGCATGCATTCTCATCCATAGGCCAAATTCTGGAAAAAATGTGCACGTGACTCGTATATATAGGAATGGTAAAAGAACAGACGCCCAGAATTACAGACCAATGTCCTTTACATAAGTTTGCTGCATGATTCTAGAATATTTTCTACATATAATAAGTAGATATAATAAGTATCCTAGAGACCGAAAAGATTATGTACAGGAATCAGCAGGGTTTAGAAAGCATTGCTCGTGTGAAACTCAGCTTACCCTTTCCTCAAATGATATACTGCGAACTACAGAGGAAGGTTCCCAGATATGTGAGTGCCTCGAAGACTTCTTAAGTAACAGAAAGCAGTACGTTGTCCTCGACGGCAAGTGTTCATCAGAGACGAGGGTATCGTCAGGAGTGCCCCAGTGAAGCGTTATAGGACGGCTGTTATTGTCTATGTACAGTCGTGGACAAAACGAGCGAGACCCCTCGCCTTTTCTCTATGCTGATCCGCACAGCTTTAAAGTCTGCTACACAGCATAACAGGCAAGGCGACGAAGTGCTACCATCATACTATGCACAGGCGTGAAATTGAAAAACTATCCGAAATTTGTCAGACTGTTTTCAATCATATGTAAGACTAAATTAATGATGATTAGCGTGTTAATCACAACACCTGAATATAAGATATAAATGAAAGAAGAAACGCTAATTAGTATGAACTGTACTAATAAAAAGGAATTTCAGCTTATGGAGATAACATAACTGTTTTAGTAAGACAAAGTACCCCAGATCGTTACGAATTAGCAAAATATTATGCGCATTCGGCCGCGAAATGGTCTGTGTCAATGTTCAGACCAGTCATACTGGATTACCGTTGCTGACCACCATGAAAGTGTGCAAATTTAGCAATGCGTGAAGATTCATAACGAAATTCAGTTAAAAATCATTCAGTGCCACGCTTAAGTCAATTCAATTATTGACAGAAGCGGAAAAAGTAGGCAGTAACAAGTACGAAATTCTACAAGAGTTTCATATCGACATCCACAGGGCGCCGGTACAGAATAAAGGTAGCAATAAAAAGTATTGGGAGCGCGAGAATTTCTTAAAATTCCTTTACTGATAGTCAATCTGCCTCCATCGAGATTAGAACCGAAAACAAACCAGACATCCCTTTCAGTAGCAAACACCTTTCACTACGCTAGCAGAAAACCCAGGCAAACAGCCCTCTATTATTACCCCAGACATGAATAAGCCGGCAATTTCGCAATGAAAATGGCGAGATGATCTGCAGTTTCTGTTGCACAGAGCTTTCTGGACTCAAAAACATGAATTGTCTACCTTTATGTCACCGCTTATGTGACAACCATTCTGGATGTTTATCGAAATAACAAAAAAAATGTTATTAGCGAGTAAATTTAGTAGGATAATTCTGCACCACCCCAGGAAATAAACGGCGACGTAGCTACCAAACGTATTCTACAATGCTTCGAATTCTCCATTAGACGTGCCACAGCAAGAAAACGTTCATTAGACGAAGTGTTCCTTAAGGTAGGTAGCAATGGGAATGCTTGCACATCTAAAACGCGGTGGCGTTAACAGTGGGTTCTGAATTACCACGTGCATAGGCAAATGGATTTTATTTGCATTCCTGTAAATGTGATTTGGATCGAAAGCGTAGCTACGATTAATATGCTGATATATCGACTGCAACTGGAACATTTCGAATAAAGAGTAGGGGAAATTATTATGCGGCTCTCATCTTCAGTAACAACTATTTTCGTTGTTAGCATTTTGCCACGTAAATAGGTAAAACTGGAACCCTACTAGTCTCACTTTCTTCACCGTCTGTCTGTCTACCCAACCCTTAAAACCCGTTTACCTCGAGTACGGGTGGACATAATAAGCGGAAATGCATCGCACTACCTGCGGTATAGGATCCCTTGGTGTTGTAAAAAAGTGAGCTATGTCAACGCAATCTAAGGATACGGCCATTTATGTAAAGAAAATTTACGCTAAAGATCACAAAATGGCTCTAAGAAGTATGCCACCAAACTGCTTAGGTCATCAGTCCCCTAGACCTAGAACTACTTCAACCCACCTAACCTAACACACATCCATGCCCGGGGAAGGATTCGAAATGACGGCGCAAGCAGCCGCGCGGTATGCGACATGACGCCGTTGAACGCACGGCTAACCTGCGCCGGCAAGCTGTGAATATCATCTGGTGCTGCTAAAAAGTTATTCGCTTCTGGTAAATGATTTTCTGCGCAGTTCATTTAAGAAAGAATAACTAAAATATATTTGATGTTAGGGAAGTGGGAGGACGCCTAATTCATTTCCCCTTGTCTTTATTCGTGATGCTAGATTAGCAATCTGAGCGTACGTACTATCATCCATAACCACACAATTCATAGACCCAGATATGCGAATACAACACATTGGCGTATACTTGAGGTTTTTCGTTTCCCACGAAATGGTGGCAGACGATGCTGTGGCGTCTTCGAAGCGCGAGTTTCGCCAGTGCTAGCTATCTCAGCACATCAGCTGAGCGAACTTGCATAGTATGTTGGTAGCACTTCGTCGCCTTGCCTGTTATGCTGTGTAGCAGACTTTAAAGCTGTGCGGATGAGCATAACGAAAAGGCAAGGGGTCTCGCCCGTTTTGTCCACGACTGTACATAAATGACCTGTGGGACAGAGTGAGTAGCAATCTGCTGTTGTTTGCTGATGATGCTGCGGTGGGCGTGATAGCGTCGAAGATGAGTGACTGTAGGAAGACACAAGATGACTTAGACAAAATTTCTGGTTGGTTTGATAATGGCAGTTAGCTCTAACTACAGAAAAATGAAAGTTAATGCGAATGCATTAGTAGTGTTCTGTCTGAAAATGTCACAACGTTTAAGTATCTGGGAGTAAAATTGCAAAGCGATATGAAATGGAACTAGCTTCTAACGAGTGTGGTAGGGAAAGCGAATGGTCGACTTGGTTTGTTGGGAGAATTTTTAGGGAAGCTTGGTTCATCTGTAAATAAGGCTGTATACAAGACGCCAGTGTCAGGTCCGATTGAAGGATGATATCGAAGTAATTCAGAGGCGCGCTGCTAGATTCGTTACAGATAGGTTCGAGAAACACTCACGTGTTACGGATATGCTTTGCGAACCCAAATGGGAAAGCCAGGAGGGAAGGCAACGTTCATTTCGAGTATTGAGAAAATTTAGAGAATCGATATTTGAAGTTGACTGCAAACGATCTTACTGCTGTCAACGTACAGTGTCACGAAGACAAGATACGAGAAATCAGAGCTCGTACCGAGGCATGTAGACGGTCGTTTTTCCCTCGCTCTGTCTGGGAGTGGAACAGTAAAGGAGACAACTAGTATTGGTACAAGGTACCCTCCGCCGTTTGGTGGCTTGAGTAGTATGTATCTCAAAGTAAATGCAGCCTATTACTCACAATATCTCTACTGGCAAACAAAGTAGTCCGCAAACCAAACAACTTAAGTATATAATAAATCTTCACAATTTGATCATTGCATGTGATACAAAAAAAATAACACATTAAAAATAGCACCGAAATACATAAGTATCTATAACTATTAAAGCTACCGCTTCTGCAACAGAAAACAACCTAATTATCAAGCAAAGCAGCGAAGAAGTGGCCTCTTGGTCCCTACAGCTCAACTCTAAGCGTTTAACTGCGTCGTGTACCGATCTGACTGTGTCTCAAAAGGCAAACCAAAGGTTTGTATCGTAGGTCAGAGTCGACGTGTATACTGCCTGTTCAATAGTTTCTATGTGTCATGTCGGTGAGTGGTCTGGGGTAGGCAGTAGTAAGTGCAAGCTGCCTGCCACACTTGCCAACTCAACACATAGTATTTAACATTATGCCTTGTAGGCAAAACTACACCATAAAGCACACTGACAATGAAAAGTCGCTCACACTGCCCTGTGCACTTCTATGTGATGATCGATTACCCAAAATAAAAAAATGGTATCAAACCTCTACCACTGGGGAATGTCCCTAATAATGTCATCTGTTTTACAAGGCAAAAACAGTCACAGCAAGATCACTGTTTAGAAATCCAGAAATAGACTGATGAAATTTTTATTATTATCAGGTTACCTCATCAGTTAGCTGCAAGGAAGTAAAGATGACACTAAAACCATTCATATTCAATTAAAATATTTAATTACTCAGTGAAATTACAAATTGTTGGATACGAGATCAACATTAATAGAAGGACAAGTACGCAAGAATTAATGACATCAGTTAGCAGTATGGGACTATTCAGTGCTACTGATTGTCTTTATTGTGTCGAAGGCATCTGAATTTCATATGGAAGACTGCTGCAGGATAACTCAAACGACTAGTCTTAGCGGTTCAGAAATCCTACTAAACTGGGGAAGATTGATTCACAATTCCTGTAGTGATATCTCTCTACGGTAAATAAGGAAACGAAGTTCGTTGGTGAATAGTTATGCAAATTGCGATCTGCGCAGAGCGTAAAGAAGCGCAAAGGCTAAATGTGACACTTCCTCAAAATAACCTCACCGTAACAACGCCAAGCTACAGTTGGCTGCCTCTTGATCTCTGTGTACGCTCAACACATCGCCCCGCAGGCGCGAACAGCAAAAGCTACGTGTTTCAACTCAAGGTGTGTCGAACACCAAGTACAGTATCGAAGAGAGGCTAATGCATACAGGCTGAAAATTATAGAACTATGTGAAGAAACAAACGTAAATTAGTTACAAACTACGGCGTGCACACACTTTATTCGTCACGTAAACGTCATTACAGGTATACGGATTTATGTTATGACATGTTCAATACGCCTGCCATCATTGGCGATGATGTGGCGCAGACGATTAGTGAAATTCTGCATGACCCGCTGAAGTGTCGGAGCATCGATGCTGTCGGTGACCTCCTGAATGGCTGTTTTCGGCACAACAATGGTTCTGGGGTTAATGCTGTACACCCCGTCTTTAATATAGCCCCACAAAAAGGAGTCGCATGTGTTCAGATCCGGAGAATATGGCGGCCAATCGAGGACCATGCCAGTGGTTTCTGGGTGCCCCAGAGTCAGAATGTGGTCCCCAAAGTGCTCCTCTAGGACGTCAAACACTCTCCTGCTTCGCTGGGGTCGAGCTCCATCTTCTATGAACCACATCTTGCCGAAATCAGGGTCACTTTGGATAATGGAGATGAAGTCATGTTACAAAACCTTCACGTACCGTTCGGTCGTCACATTGCCATCAAGGAATATCGCACCGATTACTTCGTGGCTTGACATTACACACTACACAGTCACCCGTTGAGGGTGAAGAGACATCTCGACTGCGAAATCGAATTCTCAGTCACCCAAATGCGCCAATTTTCCTTTTTGACAGACCCATTTAACACTAGAAGGACCGAGGGGCCAAATTGGCCCCTTTTCGATCTTTTCACTTGTTTTCTGAGCAAATCTTAAGTTCGACGGACTTGATATTTTGTGACTTTTCATCAGTCATATGAAATATTAACCACCGCGTGTCCTATTTTTATTAGGTTGTGAAACATGAAGCTTACCACGTAGAAGGACGGCGGGGCCAATTTGGCCCCTCCAACATTTCTCTATATTTAGAGGATATTTCTTTGCAATACTGCGTATGAAATCACGTCAACTGTTGTTCCTTTGTTGTTCAAATATACGACAGCAATATCATTCAATCCAGCGCTGATTGTTGGTTAGTTGACGCAAGGATTTCAGTTATTGTCTGTTGAGACGGTATCTGAGAGTCGTCCCTGCAGTCATGAGCTACGAATGCAAAAAGCGGCTAACAGACGCTGAAATACTAGCGGAACTGAGAAAAATAGAAGATGAAAGTTAAGGTGAAGAATTTGAGTTTTCCTACAGCGATCAGGACAATGAAGAAAGTGTAGTAGTTCCAGTGTGTGCACAAGTTCTCCAAAGGATAAGTGTGTTTGAATTTTTTAATCTTCCTGAAGAACGTCTTTATGGGCTATTGGTTATTTTGAATTTCCCACCATTTTTAACACGGCTAAAACATAATCATGTGAGCTTCTTGCATATTTCAGATTTCCTTGCCATTTTAACTTGGACCGCATGGACTGTGATCTTAGAGGAGATATGAGGGATGACTGCAGTGCCATCATAAACATCATACTAGCGATGCAAATCGGAACTATGTTCTTGTATTTTTAATGTCCCACAATTTTTAACTTAGGGCAGTGTGCACTGTGTTGCTGTGGGAGACCATGACCTGATCTTCACGCCAGATAATCGAGATGTGCGACTTGGTGGCTCTGCACAGCCAGTTCCCCAGCACTCACTCTGACACAACATGTGACCTTACATTGCTCACAGCCCAGTGGTGAACTGTGCGACCACAGAAGGGAGCTTTCCCTGGTGTGTATTTATTCAAATAAATACATAAACACTTCTATCCTAGCCCATCGATGTAGTAGTTGTTTAATCATAGTGCAAGTGTACTTAAATTTAGGATAAGTCAGATCCAGACTGAGGATGACAATTATTTAAACTGTTATATCAGAGGGGTGGGAGGAAATTTTTCAAACAAGTGAACTGTAATGTCATAGGAAAGTAGAAAAGTAATGTTTTTTTTAAATTTTGTGCCATTTTAAACTTAGGATAAATGATCTGAAAACCATGTAGACTGCCCTAATACCGCCAGGTCCACCATCTTGTATTTAAGTGACCTGAAAACCATGTAGACTGTTCCAATATGCCTTGGTTGGCATCCTGAATCTCCATTTTGGATTCTGACTTAATGCACGCTGCCCTGGTATACACAAGCCGCAATCTTGGACTCTGGATCATGCAGATAGTCCCAGTATACGCAGGTCAACATCTCGCATTCTGATGTCGTAGATCCTATGCCGGAATTACCAGGTCAGCAGCTATCTTGAATTCAGACATCACAGAGCCTCTGGCAGTACCCCAGATCAGCCATCTTGAATTCTGACACCATAGAGCCTGTCCCTGAAGTTGACACCAACAAGACAATGAATCATCTTGGATTTTTTTCATTTCCTACCAATTTATACCTAGGACAGCAGCCCTACTTCCAAAAGTAATGCTATGGGGGTGTGGTGGTGGGGAACCTGTAACACAATTGAGTTATTTTGAATTTCCTGTCGTTTTATAGATAGGTCAATTGGCATAACTCAAAGGGGGAGAAATTAGGTAACAATGCATAAACTCATCAATGATGTCGTAGGGGACTGGCGAAATCTGGCAAAAATGGAAACTGTCCTAGGGTGCTCCTTGTTATACTACTGACTAGCCTGAACTGACCTGCTTTCACAGGCTCTTGCTGTCTCAGTTTCACCTAGCCATGCGAAATAAATTGACTGCGGTATAACACTACATTTCTCCATAACCCAAACTGATCTTTCCCAATTCAGGTTTCACTAGTGTCTCCATTATTCTGTAAGCAATTCATGTAAACATTTTACAGCCATGAGTTATTTTACTGATGGTTCGGTTTTATTCACACCTAAGAGCATTTGCAATCTTTGCTATTGGAATTATTACATTATTTCTAAAGTCTGCGGGTATTTCGCCTGTCTCATATATTTACACACCAGGTGGAATAATTCTTTTGTCATGGCTGGTTCTGCCAAGGATCTGAATAAATCAGAGGGAATGTCATCTACTCCAGGGAGTTTTTCCCACTTAGATTTTTGAATGCTCTTTCAAATTCTTCTCGTAGTATAACATCTCCTAGCTCATCTTCACCTAGTTCCTCTTATAATAATATTCCCCTCAAGTTTGCTCGTCTTATATTGACACTCTTTACATATACCTTCCGCGTTCCAGCTTACCCTTCTTTGCTTAGTACTGACTTGCTATCTGAACTGATATTCATACAGCTGCTTCTCCAACAATCTCTCTAATTTTCCTACAGGCGGTGCATATATTTCCTCTAGTTATTCATGCTTCTACAGCCTTGCATTTATTCCCTAGCCATTCCTGCTTAGCCATTTTGCACTTTCTGTCAGTCTCATTCTTTAGACGTTTGTATTCGCTTTTGCATGCTTCATTTGCTGCATTTTTATATTTTATCCTTTCTTCAGTTAAATTCAGATCTCCTGTGTTATCCAGGGATTTATATTAGGCTTCGTCTTTTTACCCAGGTGATCTTCTACTGCTTTCCTTATTTCAGTTCTCAAAGTTACCCGTTAGTCTTCTGTTATATTCCTTCCACGTATTTCAGTCCAACTTTCCCTAATGCTCCGTTTGAAACTCTCAACAACCTCTGTTTCCTTCAAGTTATCCAAACTCCATCCCCTTAAATTCTTATTTTTCTGCAATTTATCCAGTTTTAATCAGCAATTCATAACCAATAAATGTCATAGGGGACTGGCGAAATCTGGCAAAAATGCAAGCTGTCCTAGGGTGCTCCTTGTTATACTACTGGTTAGCCTGAACTGACCTGCTTTCACAGGCTCTTGCTCTCTCAGTTTCACCTAGCCATGCGAAATAAATTAACTGCGATATAACACTACATTTCTACATTATGATCAGAGTCCACTTCGGCCCCTGGAAAAGTCTTACAGCTTAAAATCTAGTTCCGAAATCTCTGTCTCATCATTATGCGATCAATCTGAGACCTTCCAGTGTCCTCCGGTCTCTTCAAAGTACGCAGTCCTCTCTCATTATTCTTAAACCTAGTGTCAGCGATGATTAAATTACGCTCTGTGGAAACTTCTACTACGTGGCTTCCTCTTTCATTCCTTTCCCAAGTCCAAGTTCTTCTACTATTTTTTCTCTTCCTTTTCCTACTATCGAATTACAGTAACCCATCATAACTAAATTTTCGTCTCCCATAACTATATGAGTAATTTCCTTTGCCTCGTCATACATCCTTTTAGCCTCTTCATCATCTGCGGAGCTAGTTGTTATATCGACTTGTACAACTGTAGTGGTTTTCGGCTTTTGTGTCTATCTTGGCTATGATAATCCGTTCACTATACTGTTTATAGTAGCTTATACACATTGTTGCTGCTTTATTCATTATGAGGTCTAGTCCTGCATTACTCCGACTTCAGTTTCTGTTGATAATACAGTACTGACATGATCAGAAATCCTGTTCTTCCTGCCACTTCGCTAATTCCCATTACATCAAATTTCAACCTAATCATTTCCTATTTTTAAATTATCTAATCTGCCTGCCCAATTAAGGGATCCAACATTCCACGCTCCAGTCCATAGAATGCAGCTTTCTTGTTTTTCATGACGACAACCTCCTAAATAGTACCCGCCAAGAGATCCGAATAGTGGATTATTTTACCTTCCGATTATTGTACCTAAGAGGGTTCCGTCATTAGTTAACATACACTATAGTATATGCCCTTAGGGAAAAAAGTAACGGCTGTAGTTTCGCCTTTCTTTCAGTTGTAGGCTGTAGCAGCACAACAAAGACATGTCGGCTGATGTTACAAAGCCAAATAAGTCAGTCATCCGGACTGTTGTCCCTTCAACTACTAAAAAGGATGCTTGACTCGCTTCGACCTTCCACACACTATGGCTTTACCAAGCAAATTCAACCCGTGTTACAAACGCCACTCTGTAGAGGATTTGAGTTATGGAAAATGAATTCATTAGTCCTCGGTTCCTCTTTCATTCGTTAGTCTTGTAATTTAACTGCAAGTGTTCGCATAATGGTTTTGTAATCTCGATAAGTTTATAGAAATGTTGTCAGTAGCACATCTACTGATTTCCGTAACTGTTGTTATAAACTGTATGAAGGAGAGAAAGATTATATGAAATGACAAGGTACTTGGTTACAGCTGTAGAATAGCGTTTATAGAATATTTCGTCTGTACTTGAAGCAACGTAGACATGTTAGAACTGAAATACACAGTACTCATGTTCCGCAAAATACAGTATTTACTTTATAGTTAATTGTGATCCGGCTTTCTGCTTTCTTGACCACCCTCAGGCTAAATAGACAGTCTACACCACATCAACGAGAGTTTATAGCTGTACAAAGGTTGTTTTTCCAGAGATGCATTACCTTTAACGGCTATAGATCTCACACACAAAAAAAAGCACAAACATAATGAAATATACAGAGGTGCTAAGAATAAATAAATGTTTCTCACAGATTAAAAGTATGTAAATGTACTGCAGCATGTCCTTCAAAACTGTATGATAAGACGTAGCAAGGAATTTATTAATGAGATGGCCGTACGTTGGGTGCCACAGTGGAGAGAATTGAAAATTCCCATCTCTGACATGAGCTAACATGCAGATTAATAAGGAGCTCACCCCACGCTGGGAGCCAATAATTAAGTGATATCATTAATGAAATGAAATCAAACAGCATAAGGTTCTGAGATTAAGGGATTGGTGCACGAATATAACAGATTAATTAGAGGATTAAAACATGAAGTGGTTGTTTTTATTACAGTATCTTTTACAGATAAGAATTACAAATCTCAGTGCCGATTCGACTGGGCGTCGACACGACTTTGTTTATAAGAGGTAGGAGGGGGCAATGAATCATCTCACCATTCTTCGTAGTTATTTGTCGTGTGGTGAGGACGGCAGCAAGCGTTGGAATAGTAGGCGCTTCGCCTCGGAGCTATGCAGCGCGATTCGGCTGCCCTCACATGTGTGCCATGGCTTTGCAAGGAGGCACAGGACTGATCACGTTGACAGGTCGCCGTGGGTTTCGTGGCCGAAGCAGTGTTACCGCGGTGTCGGAAGGCGGATGTTAAGCGAGGAAACTGCAACGCTCAGTAGAGTGTTTCATTCCCAAGAACTGGATTGAAAGGATCCGTCCATTTAACATCGAACAGGAAAAGAATAAGCCACAAAGCGACGATGAACATTAGGATTGGAGTAAGGATAGATCCAAAGTCAGCAGACCAAGTAGGCGATGGGTGGAAGAGCCTCCATATCCTCTTACTTTCGCCCTGTCTCACTGGGCGTCCCTTCACTTCTGATCATTCGCCTTAGTTCACATCTCTTAGTTTTCATCTTCTCTTGGCAGACTACATTTGCAATGCTACCCAATGATTGATCGTCGTTTCTTGCCTAATCCTCTCAGCGCAGGAAAGGAATTTTCTGATTTGCGTGGGCTGGAGTGTGACTAGGGAATTAACTTTTTTCTCATGTGTTCAGCGTCGAGGCTGTTCCCAGTGTTGGTCCTACATTATTCCAATGTTTTTTTCCGCATTTCTTGTTGTTATTGTTGTGGTCTTCAGTCCTGAGACTGGTTTGATGCAGGTCTCCATGCTACTCTATCCTGTGCAAGCTTCTTCATCTCCCAGTACTTACTGCAACCTACATCCTTCTGAATCTGGTTAGTGTATTCATCTCTTGGTCTCCCTCTACGATTTTTACCCTCCACGCTGCCCTCCAATACTAAATTGGTGATCCCTTGATGCCTCAGAATATGTCCTACCAACCGATCCCTTCTTCTAGTCAAGTTGTGCCACAAACTCCTCTTATCCCCAATTCTATTCAATACCTCCTCATTAGTTATGTGAGCTACCCATCTAATCTTCAGCATTCTTCTGTAGCACCACATTTCGAAAGCTTCTATTCTGTTCTTGTCCAAACTATTTATCGTCCATGTTTCACTTCCATACATGGCTACACTCCATACAAATACTTTCTGAAACGATTTCCTGACACTGCAACCTATACTCGATGTTAACAAACTTCTCTTCTTCAGAAACGGTTTCCTTGTCATTGCCAGTCTACATTTTATATCCTCTCTACTTGACCATCATCAGTTATTTTGCTCCCCAAATAGCAAAATTCCTCTACTACTTTAAGAGTGTCATTTCCTAATCTAATTCCCTCAGCATCACCCGACTTAGTTCGACTACATTCCATTATCCTCGTTTTGCTTTTGTTGATATTCATCTTATATCCTCCTTTCAAGACAATGTCCATTCCGTTCAACTGCTCTTCCAAGTCCTTTGCTGTCTCTGACAGAATTACAATGTCATCGGCGAACCTCAAAGTTTTTATTTCTTCTCCATGGACTTTAATACCTACTCCGAATTTTTCTTTTGTTTCTTTTACTACTTGCCCAATATACAGATTGAATAACATCGGGGAGAGGCTACAACCCTGTCTCACTCCCTTCCCAACCGCTGCTTCCCTTTATGTCCCTCGACTCTTATAACTGCCATCTGGTTTCTGGATAAGTTGTAAATAGCCTGTCGCTCCCTGTATTTTACCCGTGCCACCTTTAGAAGTTGAAATAGAGTATTCCAATCAAAATTGTCAAAAAGTCTCTAAGTCTACAAATGCTAAAAACGTAGGTTTGCCTTTCCTTAATCTTCCTTCTAAGATAAGTCGTAAGGTTAGTATTGCCTCACGTGTTCCAACATTTCTACGGAATCCAAACTCATCTTCCCCGAGGTCGGCTTCTACCAGTTTTTCCATTCGTCTGTAAAGAATTCGCGTTAGTATTTTGCAGCTGTGACTTGTTAAACTGATAGTTCCGTAATTTTCACATCTGTCAACACCTGCTTTCTTTGGAATTGGAATTATTATGTTCTTCTTGAAGTCTGAGGATATTTCGCCTGTCTCATACATCTTGCTCACCAGATAGTAGAGTTTTGTCAGGACTGGCTCTCCCAAGGCTGTCAGTAGTGATAATGGAATGTTGTCTACTCCCGGGGCCTAGTTTCAACTTAGGTCTTTCAGTGCTCTGTCAAACTCTTCAGGCAGTATCTTATCTCCCATTTCATCTTCATCTACATCCTCTTCCATTTCGATAATATTGTCCTCAAGTACATCGCCCTTGTATAGACCCTCTATATACTCTTTCCACCTTTCTGCTTTCCCCTCTTTTCTTAGAACTGGGTTTCCATCTGAGCTCTTGATATTCATATAAGTGGCTCTCTTTTCTGCAAAGGTCTCTTTAATTTTCCTGTAGGCAGTATCTATCTTGCCCCTAGTGAGATAAGCCTCTACATCCTTACATTTGTCCTCTAGCCATCCCTGCTTAGCCATTTTGCACTTCCTGTCGATGTCATTTTTGAGACGTTTGTATTCCTTTTTGCCTGCTTCATTTAGTGCATTTTTATATTTTCTCCTTTCATCAATTAAATTCAATATTTCTTCTGTTACCCAAGAATTTCTACTAGCCCTCGTCTTTTTACCTACTTGATGCTCTACTGCCTTCACTTCTTCATCCCTCAGAGCTACCCATTCTTCTTCTACTGTATTTCTTTCCCCCATTCCTGTCAATTGTTCCCTTATGCTCTCCATGAAACTCTGTACAACCTCTGGTTCTTTTCTCCAAAGGTCTCTTTAATTTTCCTGTAGGCAGTATCTATCTTGCCCCTAGTGAGATAAGCCTCTACATCCTTACATTTGTCCTCTAGCCATCCCTGCTTAGCCATTTTGCACTTCCTGTCGATGTCATTTTTGAGACGTTTGTATTCCTTTTTGCCTGCTTCATTTAGTGGATTTTTATATTTTCTCCTTTCATCAATTAAATTTAATATTTCTTCTGTTACCCAAGAATTTCTACTAGCCCTCGTCTTTTTACCTACACGATCCTCTACTGCCTTCACTTCTTCATCCCTCAGAGCTACCCATTCTTCTTCTACTGTATTTCTTTCCCCCATTCCTGTCAATTGTTCCCTTATGCTCTCCCTGAAACTCTGTACAACCTCTGGTTCTTTCAGTTTATCCAGGTCCCATCTCCTTAAATTCCCACCTTTTTGCAGTTTCTTCAGTTTTAACCTACAGTTTATAACCAATAGATTATGGTCAGACTCCACATCTGCCCCTGGAAATGTCTAACAATTTAAAACCTGGTTCCTAAATCTCTGTGCTACCATTATATAATCTATCTGATACCTTCTAGTATCTCCAGGATTCTTCCATGCATACAACCTTCTTTTATGATTCTTGAACCAAGTGTTAGCTATGATTAAGTTATGCTCTGTGCAAAATTCTACCAGACGGCTTCGTCTTTCATGTCTTACCCCCAATCCATTTTCACCTACTATGTTTCCTTCTCTCCCTTTTCCTACTCTCGAATTCCAGTCGTAGTTGCTGTGAAACCGGCCATACTAACCAGGTCTCTCTGCGTGAGGCCTGGTTAGTGTTATGTTTGCGCTTCGTCTAAGAATCTGCTGGCGTTCGCGATTTATAACCAATATTCTTACGTCCGGCAAACATTTTTTTTTAAAATCAGGCTGACTTCTTTCGCGTTTCCACAGTGTGACACGCCTCACTGTGCGAATTCTTGACGCTGTTGTTTCTACGCTCTAGCTTAGTGCCTGCAGGGATCCACGAATTTTCAGCATGTTTCCCATTTTCCATCAGGACATTCGTAATATGTGTCCGTTCTTCACGCGAGCCGAGGACATCCACCAGCCAACGTGGTTACAGAATGCGTCCATGGCCGCGGAATTTTTTTTTTTTTTTACTCATTTTGTTCGTAATAGTTCGTTGCATTTGGTCTGGGCGGACGTCACAAGACATCCGTTCAAATTGATCGTTGATTCATTGACTCAGTTTTTTTTATTACAGAGAGCACGCAGCCCTCTGTCCGAACACGCTAAGCTACCGTGCCGGCGCTGAATCAGGTCCGACTTTCCCCCCGTCCTTGGCTGCTGGCGCCCGGAATCGGCCACGGTGGCCATTGGCAGATACAACGCTACTTATAATCCGTCTTGATTGCAAAAAATGTTTATTCATATGAGCGGTTTCGGTTCATGTAGAACCATCTTCAGATCTGAAACGACAATGATACTACTTTACTATTTCACAAATGCAAACCTTTTTCATCCTATCCAATCAACAACATGCTTTCGTAAATCCAACATTAAAATAGGGTTCCGAGCATATAACACGCTAAAATTGAAGCTTCGGCATAAAATAGGTAATAGTAGGAATAAATTTCACGATTCAGGTGTATATAAGATCAAATTTGATGACTGCTGTAAACAATACATAGGGCAGACTGGTAGGGACTTTGAAACCAGATTCAGGGAGCACACCTACTCTCAAAACAAAGCAGCGTTTGAGGTGCATATGGCTGCCTTAAAGCACTTAGTCACGAACATTGAACAAAACTTAGACATCCTACATAGAGCTCATAAGGGACGGTTTCTTAACATTTTGGAAGAAGTTGAAATATAACCCACAAGAAGAAAGATCCGGATTTAATCTTCAACGAGCAAAGCGAGATCAATTATAATCCCTATTTTAGTATTTACCTTGACAACTACAGATTTTAACTAAGTAATGTTATTGAGATGATCACTGTTGCATATAGAAGTCCAGCCCGAAGAATGAGAGATGGTGGACGGTGAATAAGCTGGAAGATGCGTGCAGCGCTTAACGTCGTTGACGGGGCCTTCTTGCACGGTCCTCGTACCCACGGCGATGGACATCAGACGGCTGAACGGCTCGCGGCACAACACCGAAATAGCGGGAACCACGGAAGCAGACCATGGAAGAAAACGAGTCTACACCAGCCCCATGGATATAGCATTCCCCCTCTGTACAAGAATTATAATTTTATTGCGTATTTTAATTTTGACAAGTACAGATTTTTAACCTTGACAACTACAGATTTTAACTAAGTAATGTTAGAAGTAAAAGTAAATTAGAAAAATCTACTTAAATACAGTATGTGCATATGTAATGTAACAAATGTACCAGACGCCACCTGTCGGTAATAGTTTTATAATTAGTATAAATGACGTGCATTCTTCCAACCAATTTAAAGTGACGCAGCATGTGAAGGTTGCTGTGTGTGGACGGGTTACTCCTGTAGCCGAAATTGCAGGTACGTTCTGGTGCATTTGATGTTGATCGGATAGGATGAAAAAGGTTTGCATTTGTGAAATAGTAAAGTAGTAAAGTAGTATCATTGTCGTTCCAGATATGAAGATGGTTCTAGATGAACCGAACCCGGTCATATGAATAAACATTTTTGCAATCAAGACGGATTATAAGTAACATTGTATAACCAGTGATTGCGGTGTCCCGTCAGGCATTATGTCTGTTTTTGCAAAGCCATTGGCAGAAGTATCACGGTGTATACCACACACTGTGTACAAGTGAGTGCTAGCAGAGACCACTATGATATATGGACAAATTAACTGGTGAATGTGATGCCCCTCAATATATACTTTCTTTAATGTTTCTTGGTGTTAATAACATGAGCTTATTCTCAGGAAATATCAGCTTTCACTCAGTTAATACTAGGCAGGAATCCGACCTGCGTTTGGATCACACCTCCCTGACTCTTTTGTAGAAAGGTGTGCAGTATTTCGCTGCATCCATTTACAGTTATCTACCACGAGACTTTAAGAAATCTTAGGAATAATCCATGCACATTTAGGTGTAAGCTACAGAATTCTCTCATGACTCACTTTTTTTATTTTGTTGGGGCGTTCCCCGCAACAAATTAAACCACATTTAGTGTTATATTGTTGGTGTTAATATATACGAGTACCAGGCAGCTTGTCGTCTGCATAGAATTCGTGCTAATTTTATTTATTTTCATTAGCTTTTATGATGTTAATTTCGTATATTACCTCGTTCCTCGAGCATATAGATTTGCTCCCCAATTTAGTCTTTCGGAAATGGACGTAAAAATAAAAATAAAAACAGGAAAAAAGGAGAGGGCGTCGGGGGTAGAGGAGAGGACGGAATCAATGGAATGTGCGTGGGGAACAGTTATACTATTTACTACGAGCATAAAACGTTATGGTGAGAAAGTGTTAACTGACTGCTGATAATTCAGCAAGGAAGAATAGTGGAATCGTATTTGATTGTTAAGCATTAAATTACGATTTTGTGACTGGTATTAATTGACAGCCAGAATTTCAAGTAATGTTTGTTTTCTACCTTTATTTGGTCTATGGAAAACATAAGATTGTCATTCTTTCAAAGCATGTTCAGCAAAGGTGTAATCTTTCTTTTTTATTCTCCAAATCCTTTCGCGTTCAGTCAGTTTAGTGGTTACACACCTCCCTGATTCACATTTGTATAATTTGCCATCCAGATTGCAGGAAATCCAATAAATTCCAGTCTATTCTAAAGGTTGAATCTTGGCTTTACTGTTGAACAGAATGTGGGCAACAGTATTCCCAGCATAGAAAGCTGTATTCCCAGGATTTTACTTTGCTGGCAAGTACCTGGCAACCAAATTATCATACATAGCATGCGATTCATCAGATTGCCTGTGAATCACGAGCGACTAGTGATGGATCACGGGCTTGCCCACACTCGGGCGGTCTGTGGACAGATGACAGGTCGCTGCAACCGTTGCTTGTGTGAGGCGCCCCAAAGGAACAACAAAGGGGGGGGGGGGGGAGGGCGTTGTTTGGGGAAGGAGACAAAACAGCGAGATCATCGGTCTCATCGGATTAGGGAAGGACGGGGAAGGAAGTCGGCCGTCCCTTTCAAAGGAACCATCCCGGCATTTGCCTGGTGCGATTAAGGAAACTCACGGAAAACCTAAATCAGGATGGCCGGACGTGGGATTGAACCGTCGTCCTCCCGAATGCGAGTCCAGTGTGCTAACCACTGCGCCACCTCGCTCGGTCGAACGAAGACAAAACACCATCTCAGAGAAATAGGTACGAAGACTTATCCAATCTTCTTCGGACAATGAAATATAAGACACGCGTTAAACGAAAATTTATAACTGTAAACGAATTTTTCAATTATGAAAGTATATACCTCCATTCCGTCTGAACGTATAGTTTAAGTTTGGTTTAGTCTGTACGAAAGTCCATGAGAAAGCACCGTGATTAGTGTTGAAAAGAGCTGTTAATATCATTTGTAGTGACGAAACTAAGAGGAAAACATCTGTAGCAGAATGCGATGTGTATAATTGTGGATTGTAGTTACATTCTTTTTAATCTTGCATTGAGAATCACTACAGAAAGGTGCGTTTTATGTTGATCCACAAATCAAATAGATCACAAAGATTTCGAGGCGACAGACAGTTAAATTATCTGACTCACTACCATCTGCATTCGGATAAATTTAACCAGGGCGGAAGAGGGGGGAGGGGTCATGATATAGACCTAATTTTTGTATATAGGGCAAAAAATTAATATTTTCCGTTATGTTCTCCTCGTTATGTTCTCCTTTGTTTCTCAGTATTGTTTCAGTATCTGTACTTGACTTAGTACAGAGTGTATCAAAAAGAACTTTACAATTTTAAAAAATCCTATTAACTTATTCATATGATTTACATCATTCATATGATTTTCATCATAAAGGTAAATTAATCAAGTTTTGACTCACCTGGTACGCTAGAATGGTTGCGACGAAGATCGCTGCTTTTACCGGTACTGAGTATACTCGCTGTGTGTTTTACTTTGAAGAGTTGAAGACTGCGACAACTGTATAACGTAAGTTTCTTACAGATTATGGTAAATATCCTCCCAGTAGGCCTACTATTTATTGGTGGCGTAAGCGTTTTATTGAAAGTGGAGGTTCAGTAACAGATAACAAATCCTCAAACGACTTCGTGGAGCAAATGAGATAAAGATCTGTGAATATCATTTTCTCCTATTTGTTTCTATTGTGTATGTTTAGCACCTGGTCAGTGTTATGCACTCACACTCTCACTCACTCAATTTGCATCTTTGGGATGTGATGATCCCATGTCACACTCTCCATCTGTCTCCAGTTCTTGCTGTCTTGTACCACTATTTTCCATTCAAGATACCTATCACTTTGCAGTCTAAAGTCATCTCATCTTGCCATCTACATCGTGATTGTCCACAGGATCTTGAGCCTCCTACCTTCTTGTCATATATCTGACGGACTATTCTATCAGTGTCCAACCTGAAAACATGGTTTGGCCATTGCAAACGTCTTGATTTCGCGATGTTCACTACTGAAATTGGTCGGCTAGCTTAATTAGTTCTTCGTTGGATCTCCACACCCGTCTCTATATTGCTTGATCAAACGTTGGCCCATATACTTACTGTACACTTTATCTTCGTAGACTGAGAGTTAGTGGCCATCTTTCTTGCTCATGCTTCCATGTCTCCGTTCTATACAGCAGTACTGGTCAGATGATTGTGTTTCATCCTGGTTTTCGTGGTCAGGAAGCTGGAGGATAGAAGTGTTCGGATGGAAAAGTAAATTTTATTTACATTCCGTAGTCTAATTTGGTATCGACATGTCTTATGTTGCGGTCATTTTCATTTATACCAAGGTATTTAAAGTTGTGTGTGCTCCTGAAAATTCTGTAATCATGTCCCCCTTTGAGTGATGACGTATTCTGTTTTTTCTTCATTAATTTTTAAGTCAGTTTTCATGGAGGTTTCATACGAAGGGCTTCAGTTTCACCACCATTACTTCCTATTAAATCTACATCATCTACATAAGCGAGCATATTTAATTAGTTATTTGTGATGTTTCTATTAGTACTTTTTCCACGATAAGGTTGAAACTAAGTGGGGATGGCACAACTCCTTACTTCTGTCCAGTTCTGTTCTCAAAATAGTCCGAAAACGAGCTGCAGTATGTCACTCTGCTTACTGTCTTCTTCATACACATTTTGACCCGGGCTGACGAGCTTTTTAGGTAATAGATATTCTGCCATGATTTCCCCTACCATTTTACTGTGAACTCAATCGTAGATCTTCTGAAAGTTAACGAACAGTAATGGATAATCATATTGTGTTCCACACTTTTTCATTGGTAGTCGACCTGTTTTTTTTTTTTTTTTTCGAAAAGCCTTCTAGTAGTCCCCAATTATTATCTCGCAATAAGGGGTGAATCTTAGCAATATTATAGTATGCTGTTGATAGTAGGAAAATTTCTCCGTAATTCCTGCACTTTCATGTATCTCCTTTCTTATGTATAGCGACGGTGCTTTATTCCCTCCACTCATCCGTTTTTTCGATACAGACATTTTTTAGGATTAAGATGAAACAATTTCTCATGAAATTTATGACCACCACATGCCTGCAATTCCACTGATATTCTGACAGTCCAGCTGCTTGGTGGTTTTCGCAATTTTCTTTTTTTTTTTCAAATTGCTGTTTCGTTTCGTATGTTGGGTCATTTACTAGAGGGTCACCTATTGGAATGCAAATTTTCCCCACTATGTTTTCCGTTTCAGGGTAGTTCAATAAGTAGTCAAAATATTCTTTCGAAGCCTGTTAAATGATAATGCATCGTACGTCATGGGTAGCGGATGGAAGGAAATCACGACTACAAATAAAATAAAACGCATTCTGATATCACGATTTCACGAGACAAGCACCATAGCAAGGGATTTAAGGAATTTAATAGATTTACACGCTGCTGCACACCACTGAAACATACAAAATGGATCGAGTTCGTCTCACCATTTCAGCAAATCATTAATGACTTGTCATATACTTCGACAGGTTTTATACCAACTGATTTAATGTTTAAGAAACCAGAAATGAAAGAGTGGGAAAAACCTCTATCTAAAGTAACTAAGGAAGATGTGTAATTCGAAAAAAAAAATACGCCAAGCCTTGATTAATCTAGGAGGAAGGATGGAGTAGATAAAAAAATCTTATGACAAAAGATTAGGGTGCACTGTAAGTTCCATACAGGACCAGAAGTACTACTGCGAATGCACCCAAAGCCTACCAAACACGTAAAACTTAACCGCAAATGGCAACTCTTATACATTGGCCCATTTGTAATTACTCGAGTCCCTCATCCAGGATCTCATAGATAAGCTTATCCTGTAAATGAAAAGGACAAGAGTTTTTCTCCACACAATAATCTAAAGCAATATGTACACTAAATGGGTCTGACAAAAGGTTAAACCAACTCATGAAGTTATTGTGCTTAAAGATAGTGACAATATTTCACTATAAACTATGATAGACGTTCACTTTGTGTTAGGATAAGCTTCTCTCTTGTGTAAACAGAAATAAGGTAAGTCATTAGTTATTTAAGGCTGTGTTCACTGACTAAAGGATATTGTGAAACAAGTAATAAGCTGAATGTAATAGCCATGATGCCAATTCACTATTAAAATACACACACCCTTCAACCACAAATTGATAAATGTAGTGGGGAGAAATAAATGATGTAGCATAACAGTGAGAGGCAATGCACAAGCAGAGCAGAAATTTGCATCGCAACACAGTGACCTCAGTGTATGCACAAAGACATAATGAGTCCAACATATTGCTTGAGATGCTAGATGCTCAGCTGCCATTAGTATCTGTACATCAAGCTCAATATATCTGAAAGATTATGAATATAAATCGGTTACTAAAATAAATCCTGAGGTCTACACTACAAGAATAAAATTAATACAAGAAAAGAAAACTAAGATAAGGAAATATTTAAATGGAAAGAAAGAAAATGAACTAACTATGGGAAGATATCTACTCACTAGGTTACTATTTACAGTATACACACAAAAATCTACCTTATGGCTATATGCTAGATAAAGTAAGCACTATAGTATAGGAAATCTGTACACAACATGAAAGAATGAATAATTCTGGGGATACGATCGCACTCTGAATAAGGTACAGGAGAGGGTACTGACACTGTGCCTCGTGTAGGAGGATATGTATTAATTTTATGTGCACTCATTGTATGAATATGGGAAGGGGAGTCAAAACAATGACATACTGTGGATATGTGAGCGCTTACAAAAGAGGATTGAATTCTGGGCATCAGAAAATATTGAACTAAAAACATTTGCATACTGAATGAGAATATATATGCTATAAGTGTGAATGGTACATTGGTTTGCCTCAGAGCAACTGCATACTCAGTTTATAGGTTAATATTAAGTTTTTTCTTTTTTTTACAGGGAACGATGCAACGACACGTCCCAGTAATGAGAAGAAAGAGAATTTAGGTACCTGGTACCAAAAGAAGTGGGCCACATCACAACACAAATAGTTATATATGTGTATCAACGTGGTAATTTCTATGTTATGTGTGAATATAAAGATGTTATAGTATATAAAATGCTGTGAAATGAAGGCAAAGGCCAGTAATACCAAAGGATTATATATTTTTTCAGTTATTGTGTTCTGTGTAAACAATGGATTGCAACAGAAGATGATAACTGCTTCTTTCCATACCTTATCATAACTCCCTGGAGATTCATAGACCACCTCTTGGTAGAATTGAGAGAGGTGTGACTAAGTATAATTATGCTTGCTCGTGTTGAAAATGTGAGAGTGAAGTTTTTTATTCCTTTCATCAGCAATCTGGAATAACAAACGCTTCAGTTAAATGAGATGATGGTAATAGTTCAATCTTATCATCAGGTTGCGTATATGTATATTGTTTTTTCAGTCCCTACATGTAACATGCTTTGCAAATTATTCATCTAAACAAAGATTACATCATCAGTTTAAAAATTAAAGGGAGTGCTAGCTTATCATAAAAGTTGTAAACATAAATTATTTATTAATGATGAGAATCAATATGAAATAAGTTTCATGGAACTTTATGGATTCTGAAGGTGAAAACGACTTCTTAAATGTTATTCAATTGTGCTTAAATATTATTATACATTATGTGACTAATTCACGTATAAACTTGTATATAAATAAAATGTATTAGATCTCTTGTGTCACCAATATTAAAATGATATTTATGTGTAATTATAAGGAGCAAATTTACATCATGCTTTAATTTCTTTATGTAAGTCATGTAAAATTTTACACATTTTTACAAAGACATGTAAGGAAAACTGTACAAGAAAAGGATGTTTAACATATATGAAATGAAAAAATACTTCACGAAAAGCTGTCCACATATCATGTTGAATGAGGAATGCACACACGTGTGAAGCATTGATCAAACTTGCATGTGCCCGCAACGATGAAAACGTTCTTTGTAGTGGCGCTGGACGCCGAACTTTACTATGCAGGAGGGATTAAAGCAAGTAATTTATGGACATACCTGGAACATGATGAGCTCTCGACATGATGCCAATGATACGGGATGGATGACATAGTCGATGTAAACATGTTTGGAACTTTATGGCTTCACCATATTGGCACTGAACTCTTTAACCAAACACACATCAACTCGAATTTACACTACTGGTCATTAAAATTGCTACACCAGGAGGATGACATGCTATGGACGTGAAATTTAACCGACAGGAAGGAGGTGCTGTGATATGCAAACGATTAGCTTTTCAGAGCACAGGTGGCGACTCCTAAAACGTTTTGCCATGAGGAAAGTTTCCAACCGATTTCTCATACACAAACAGCAGTTGACTGGAGTTGCCTGGTGAAATATTGTTGTGATGCCTCGTGTAAGGAGGAGAAATGCGTACCATCACGTTTCCGACTTTGATAAAGGTCGGATTGTAGCCTATCGTGATTGCGGTTTATCGTATCGCGACATTGCTGCTCGCTTTGGTCGAGATCCAATTACTGTTAGCAGAATATGGTATCGGTGGGTTCAGGAGGGTAATACTGAACGCCGTGCTGGATCCCAACAGCCTCGTATCACTAGCAGTCGAGATGACAGGCTTCTTATCCGCATGGCTGTAACGGATCGTGCAGCCACGTCTCGATTCCTGAGTCAACAGATGGGGACGTTTGAAAGACGACAACCATCTGCACGAACAGCTCGACGATGTTTGCAGCAGCATGGACTATCAGCTCGGAGACGATGGCTGCGGTTACCCTTGACGCTGCATCACAGACAGGAGCGCCTGCGATGGTGTACTCAACGACGAACCTGGGTGCACGAATGGCAAAACATAATTTTTTCGGATGAATCCAGGTTCTGTTTACAGCATCATGATGGTCGCACCCGTGTTTGGCGACATCGCGGTGAACGCACATTGGAAGCGTGTATTCATCATCGCCATACTGGCATATCAACCTGCGTGATGGTATGGGGTGCCATTGGTTACACGTCTCAGTCACCTATTGTTCGCGATGACTGCACTTTGAACAGTAGACGTTACATTTCAGATATGCTGCGACCCGTGGCTCTACCCTTCATTTAGTCCCTGCGAAACCCTACATTTCAGCAGGATAATGCACGACCGCATGTTGCAGGTCCTGTGCAGGGCTTTCCGGATACAGCAAATGTTCAACTGCTGCCCTGGCCAGCACATTCTCCAGATCTCTCAACCAATTGAAAACGTCTGGTCAATGGTGGCCGAGCAACTGGCTCGTCACAATATGCCAGCCACTACTCTTGATGAACTGTGGTATCGTGTTGAAGCTGCATGGGCAGCTGTACCTGTACACGCCATCCAAGCTGTGTTTGACTCAATGCCCAGGCATATCAAGGCTGTTATTACGGCCAGAGGTGGTTGTTCTGGGTACTGATTTGACCAGTGGCGTAGCGTGAGGGGAGACTTTGTGGCTTAGTCTCCCCTGTATTCCTGCTTAAAAAAGATGTAATAGTAATTCATAATAAAAATATAAAGAACTTTCTACTAAGGGCACTAAATGTGCGAAGACATCTGTTTTGTATCCCGCGCCGCCGCACCCTGAGTATTGATGTATCTGCCTGCTTCAGACTCGACTGCTCTCAGTCTCTGCCTCCCTTCCTTACCTGGCTGTGTGTGCGCCTGAGCGTTCTCGGCTCCCCTCCACTTTCCCTCTTCCACGAAGGCCGGTGCGCTGCACTTGCTGGCAGGTATCGAGACTAGTCTCTGCCGCTTCTATGCTGGTTTTTAACACGGAAGTGAACAGTCGCGCGGTTTGTTTTCGTAGTCATTCTTGTGTGATTTTTGCGCAAATTTTCGTTGTGTCACCAACGTGAGTGATCCAGCAACTGAACAACTTACGGAATTTTTATTAAAAACGTCTTTTTCTACATTAACGTACGAAGAAAAGTACGAATTGAAGGACAAACGACCTACTACTACACTCTGTGTAGTTTTAAGTGAAGCCAAACAAAAACGCACTTTTCAGACAGCCTGGTACGAAAAGTTGCTTTGCTGACTGCGAATGCAGTTAATAACAGATTATATCGTTATATACGTTTTCTGTTCGGTGGTGAAAAGGAACGATGCAATGAGCGCGTTTGTACAATAACGAACTTTGACAGGAAAGCACAAGAAGCATCGGGTATCAAAACGTCACCTGCAGAACAAAGAATCATTTCAGTTATAGGACAAAAGTAGAACTGAGCGCACCCTTTCTGAAGCCGCTCGTCTGACAGCAATAAAATACAACACACAAGTTGCATCCAGCAGGTGAGTATTGGCTCGTCCTATTCAGGCAATTGCATTTCATTGTAAACAAGAACTAGCCTTTCGCGGCCATCGAGAAGACGAATCCTCCAGCAACAAAGGTAACTATCTGGAATTGTTGGATTTACTAGCCCAAGGAGATCAGTTAATCCGAGACCATCTGTCATTATCTTCACACATTAAAGGAACTTCTCCAGATATACAGAATGATGTAATAGAAATGATAACTCTGGTAGTTAATGAGAAAATAAAATCTGAAATTCAGAACTGCAATTTCATTTCGATTCAGGCTGATGAAACGTTAGACGTGTCGTGCAAGAGTCAAAAGAATATAATATTCAGGTACTGTATTGTAGACAAAATTAAGGAAAGATTCGTTGGATTTTACGATGTTTCTGGAGATACAACAGCTGAAAGTTTGTCAAACATTATTCATGCAGTATTGAAAGAATGGAGTGTGGAAGGAAAAGTGGTTAATCAAACATATGATGGCGCTTCAGTAATGGCGGGCAGAAAAAGAGGACTCCAGCAAATGATGGAAGCGGTTCTGTCCATATGCGCTGTTTATTCATTTTTACGCACACCAACTGAATTTGGTACTGTTACACGACTCCAAAATCATACGACAAGTACGGATGTTTGTAAGTGTTCTTACTGCCTTCCATTCGTTTTTCAGCAAATCATCAAAACGAACTGTATTGCTAACTGGGAAAGGATTTAAACTGCCACATGCAAGCAACACTAGCTAGGACAGTTTCAAAAACATCTAGTCATTTCTCAGGGCTATACAGTGTTTGTAATTATATATTTGATGATACAAACTCTCAGTGGGATCCAGAATCTTTGAGCTGTGCTGTGGGAATGAAACGACGGATGGATGACGTTTGTCTACTTGCTTTGCTTCTACCGAAGGTGCTTTGATCATCTCTTTAATGTTCTTCAGTTAAAATCTGCCAGTATAACTGCTTGCCACGACGAAATAAGAACTGTTTTGAGAAACTTACGACAGTTAAGAACATGAATGCGTTAAATGCAGCTTGTGTTTGAATGGCAACTTATCATTCTGTGACAGTCAAAAGACATCTCTCAGGGCACTAACTTAGGAGATACTGGATTTGCAAATTGTTCATATGGAAAGAAGGTTTCAAGAATTTCCCCAAATTCAGTTTGTTGAACTTTTGAACGGAAACTGTTTCTCGAACTATCAAAAAGAATTCCCCAAGTTGAAACTGGTTCAATTATCAGAACAGTACCCTTTTTTCAAACAAGAACAACTTGAAAATGAACTGTGTAACATAAACGCTGATGAAAAAAAAAACTTATCTCCAAGAATCCTCTTAAAGTACATTGTCAACAGTGATTTGGACTCCGTTTATGAAGAAACAACGAAGTTTCCGCGTTTTGTTTTGACCCTATCCGCAACTACAGCAAGCAGTGAACGAAGCATGAGTGCTCTTAAACGAGTGAAGAATTATTTAAGGAATTCAATGTCCAACATCCGGCTGTCGTGTTTGAGCACGTTAGCAATGGAAAAGACACTACTTGGAGAGCTATCCAGTGATCAGATTTTTGTAGACCGAGTAACAGACTTATTCGTGGAAAAAAAAGACAGGCGCATTGCACTTGTGTACAAGAAAATATAAGAGCTTCTTCTCTTGCTGCTGGAATTCTACAAATTTGTCATCGTTTCTTGAACAAGTTAATTATTATTATTATTGTTATTATTATTATTATTATTTGGCGGTGGTAGTGGTAGTAGTAGCTGTTGTTGTTTTATTTGATGCATTTTGCTTCATTTGTTTAAATTATTGTTTATTGTACTATTTTGTCTCTCTTTAATAACTGCAGAGTTTCCCCAACCTTTACAACCACGCTACGCCACTGCTGATTTCTCAGGATCTATGCACCCAAATTGCGTGAAAATGTAATCACATGTCAGTTCTAGTACAATATATTTGTCCAATGAATACCCGTTTATCATCTGCATTTCTTCTTGGTGTAGCAATTTTAATGCCCAGTAGTGTATATTATAGAACTACCCTCTGGACACTATAACAATGTGCAGTTTGTTGTCATCAGCAAAATTATTGGCCTGGGGCTGTACTGTTCTCCATAGTTGTATCGATGGTACCACAAGGCATGTGTACAACAAACACCACCTAACGCGTGAAGATGTGGCTGCGCATACTATGGATGGCAGTTAAACCTCAATAACAGAGGAAAAGACTCTAATTAAAACATGCCCTGTGTCAAGTCATGGTCTCTCAGAAACTGAAATCTTAACATTTTGTAAATTTCATGTAAACTGATTGTAATAAATCTGACACTTGCAGGAGAAAAAAAGGTATAAATTTGGCCACAAATAAAGGGATTTGATCCCTAGCCAGGTCAAAAAGCAGTGTAAGTGGTACTTTCATTTGAAATTTGATCATTAATGTTATTTACATTTATAAATGCACACTACTGTATAATATTGTCTTGCAAACATGGACAACGCCAGTATACAGTAGGGGGTAGCCTTTAAATCGGCCGCGGCCCGTTAGTATACGTCGGACCCGCGTGTCGCCACTGTCAGTGATTGCAGACCGAGCGCCACCACACGGCAGGTCTAGAGAGACGTTCTAGCACTCGCCCCAGTTGTACAGCCGACTTTGCTAGCAATGCTACACTGACAAATACGCTCTCATTTGCCGAGACGATAGTTAGCATAGCCTTCAGCTACGTCATTTGCTACGACCTAGCAAGGCGCCATAGCATTTGATAAATAATATTGAAGCAATGTATCAAGCAGAGAGATGTTCTCCAATTGTGAATTAAAGTTAAGTATTCAAGCAACTACGTACTTTAATTACTAGACTCAACTCCTTTAACTGTTCCAGACCTCACGCCAGTTTGCGTGAGCTTAACGCGTGCCTTTCGGCTACCTCCGAGTGGCTTGGCTGTCTTGCCACGCCACTACAGTATCTGTATTCTAATCTTTCCTTAAGCCAATATCAAATTTTTCACTCTTCAATTATCTGTCTCTTTCCGCACATGATTCTGCATGATCGTATTGCGTGTATGTCAGACACGTTTCTAAATTGCTCATCCCAAAAATGATATCTGGATACATCATAACCTGCTGTCTCCGGATATAGGATATAACGGCGACATTATTTATTATACTGCGTTCTTTATCACAGAGATAGACAGAGCATCCTTTTCTTCGAGAAAGGAGATTTAATATATCAATCAATTTAGACTATTAAAGTGGTAAACATAGCAAGAGACTGAGGTGCGAACGTAGAGGTGAGAATTGTTGCTGGTGAAAGTATCCGCCATCTACACACCTCAAAATAATCCACATTATTCATACCTCCTTACGGCGCTAGTACTTAAACGTCAGTATACCCTTGACATTAAAAGAAAGGTGGGGGTGGGTGGGTGGGGTGGGGGGGAGGTCTGCTACATTAAATAACCTACCAAATCAAAACTATGAGCATTCTACAACAGGAGTAGCTTCCCGAAGTAATTAAAAAATCTTTTCCAAGTTTAAAAACACATTACAGTGTTGAAACAAGGGGTACCAAACTGGCATGGAATAACTGGCCGTTTAGGCTCTTACATTGAGGGAAACAGCAGTTACAATTACTTATGTTAGCGAATGGCTACCTTCACCGACCGCTTAGGCCTATATAATGGGCCGGCCGCGGTGGTCTCGCGGTTCTAGGCGCGCAGTCCGGAACCGCGCGACTGCTACGTTCGCAGGTTCGAATCCTGCATCGGGCATGGGTGTGTGTGATGTCCTTAGGTTAGTTAGGTTTAAGTAGTTCTAAGTTCTAGGCGACTTATGACCTAAGATGTTGAGTCCCATAGTGCTCAGAGCCATTTTTGAGCCTATATAATGAAGAAAACAAATTACAGGTAACAGTTAATAGATTACAATTACGTAACTTGGCGAGCAGTGACCTCCTTGGCAAAGGTGGTGCAGGTCAGTGTTGCATGTATTGTAGAAGCACAGCTGTGAAGACTCTACAGTCCAGGAGTCCCATAAGGTGGCATAAAATACTGCCTGTGATGCTGGAGCAGACTAAAGGTGCGTCTAAGATGGAGCCACCACTGCAAGCTCAACATTGCCAGAAAGAAGAGTCAGCATCATGATACACACTTGCTGTGGGTGTCACAAAACATGGTAGAATAGAAAAAATAATTCCAAATGTACTGCCTTGCATAGACTAAGAAACCTAAACACCCAGAAATTTGCAACTCAACTCAACTTGGCTCCTCTTCAATTGACAAAGGTACCAGTAACGAGACAAGGTGCGGGGGGGGGGGGGGGGGGGCATGAGACTTTTACATAGTTGAAACAATCGCGCTCACTTGTAATAGTGCAATCTAACCTTTCAGACAAGAAATGGGTTTTTCTCTAAGCCAGAATTCACTTTTGGCAAATAGGCAACAAGGGGGCTTAATTCTGCGGCCATGAATCAGTTATCATGTGCAGCTAGATTACCATGCAGCAAATTAATCCAGTCTGGAAAATTTGGGTGAGCTCTTTACTGAGAAAGCAACTGTACACCAATAACCTTCCCAATGCCAAAAGTCAGTCTGCTTCACCACAAATTCGAGCCATGTTACCCTTTGACCCAGAGAGAGGAGGACATCGCTGTGCAAGCACCACTGGTTCCAATTCACTACTCCACGCGGCAATGCCTCAGTTCCCCAATCGTGACACAACCATCACACTCCATAGATATACAGTGCACTCTATATTGCGGCTGCAAGCTCATGCGGATGAGGCAGGCAGTTTGCAAAAGGAAACGGAGCCAATGTAGCTCAGTTACTATCTGCCAAACCAGGAGGTACATACAGTACCAGCATGTGCAAGATACAGTTGTACGTAACTAAATCAGAAGGTCAGGACTGTCTATGTGATGTACTTGAGCCGCAATGCTACAGTACCAAAGTTGTAGTAACAAACTGCTTCAAACAAGGTAAGTTCAGGAGAGCTGATCGTTTGGAGTGGAATAATTTTTAATGGAACATATTATAGTACACCTATCAGCTTATGTTATGAGGGAAACCAAATAGAACACTACGCAGCCACAGTTGTACTTTCCAGAGGAGCCACTAGCGATTCTTCCTGTGAGTAATCTGACCTAACTGAATGAAACACTGAATCCTAACCTAATCCTGTCCCTGAAACGACTTGTAGAAACGCAAGAAGGACGTGTCTCAGTGGAGAAAATGCTTTCACATGTTCAGCAATATCGGGAGGAGCAGCTGCACATGATCCCTCCGCCACACACCGTCAGGTGGCTTGCGGAGTATGGATGTACACTCCTGGAAATTGAAATAAGAACACCGTGAATTCATTGTCCCAGGAAGGGGAAACTTTATTGACACATTCCTGGGGTCAGCTACATCACATGATCACACTGACAGAACCACAGGCACATAGACACAGGCAACAGAGCATGCACAATGTCGGCACTAGTACAGTGTATATCCACCTTTCGCAGCAATGCAGGCTGCTATTCTCCCATGAAGACGATCGTAGAGATGCTGGATGTAGTCCTGTGGAACGGCTTGCCATGCCATTTCCACCTGGCGCCTCAGTTGGACCAGCGTTCGTGCTGGACGTGCAGACCGCGTGAGACGACGCTTCATCCAGTCCCAAACATGCTCAATGGGGGACAGATCCGGAGATCTTGCTGGCCAGGGTATTTGACTTACACCTTCTAGAGCACGTTGGGTGGCACGGGATACATGCGGACGTGCAATGTCCTGTTGGAACAGCAAGTTCCCTTGCCGGTCTAGGAATGGTAGAACGATGGGTTCGATGACGGTTTGGATGTACCGTGCACTATTCAGTGTCCCCTCGACGATCACCAGTGGTGTACGGCCAGTGTAGGAGATCGCTCCCCACACCATGATGCCGGGTGTTGGCCCTGTGTGCCTCGGTCGTATGCAGTCCTGATTGTGGTGCTCACCTGCATGGCGCCAAACACGCATACGACCATCATTGGCACCAAGGCAGAAGCGACTCTCATCGCTGAAGACGACACGTCTCCATTCGTCCCTCCATTCACGCCTGTCGCGACACCACTGGAGGCGGGCTGCACGATGTTGGGGCGTGAGCGGAAGACGGCCTAACGGTGTGCGGGACCGTAGCCCAGCTTCATGGAGACGGTTGCGAATGGTCCTCGTCGATACCCCAGGAGCAACAGTGTCCCTAATTTGTTGGGAAGTGGCGGTGCGGTCCCCTACGGCACTGCGTAGGATCCTACGGTCTTGGCGTGCATCCGTGCGTCGCTGCGGTCCGGTCCCAGGTCGACGGGCACGTGCACCTTCCGCCGACCACTGGCGACAACATCGATGTACTGTGGAGACCTCACGCCCCACGTGTTGGGCAATTCGGCGGTACGTCCTCCCGGCCTCCCGCATGCCCACTATACGCCCTCGCTCAAAGTCCGTCAACTGCACATACGGTTCACGTCCACGCTGCCGCGGCATGCTACCAGTGTTAAAGACTGCGATGGAGCTCCGTATGCCACGGCAAACTGGCTGACACTGACGGCGGCGGTGCACAAATGCTGCGCAGCTAGCGCCATTCGACGGCCAACACAGCGGTTCCTGGTGTGTCCGCTGTGCCGTGCGTGTGATCATTGCTTGTACAGCCCTCTCGCAGTGTCCGGAGCAAGTATGGTGGGTCTGACACACCGGTGTCAATGTGTTCTTTTTTCCATTTCCAGGAGTGTAGATGTAGATCAAGACCATAAATATCACACCCAGAAGCACCACCTTAATTTTTACTCTGTTTTGTGCAACCTTCATCTGCTTTAGGCAGACGGCCACACGACATTGCGATCCCCCAGTATATCTGATACGTTTGGACTAGTTAGTCACTTGTTCACGAGAATTAGTGGTGAGCACAAAAACTAGATACAGTAATAAGAGAGAGTTATTGTAAGCTGTAGTCAATTATGATTAGAAAGACAGGAATCCGTAAGGACGCGATAAGAGAATATTTATGCTAATCGTTTCTTAATGGTTAAAGCGTAACTAAGGTGTAAACGGAGATTATATGTAGTAGCGTAAGGACCAAAGGAACCAGTGGGCTGAGAACTGTAAGGGAAATTTGCCCTACTTTCGGAGTTTGTTGTTTGGTGTATGAGGAAGAACTGTAAATAATCTATGTCATAACTTCGTGGGGAAGTATTGTTTTGCAGACTGGTCACGGGTTTAGACCTGGGGCCCAGTTCTTCCCAATAAAGGGGGGAGGTATGTAACGCCTTCGCTAAATTTTGTGCGTTAGTAAACTGAAGCAGCGCCATGGCAGCCATGTGTGAGAGAAGAAGGCAAGCACAGAGGTGCCTGATACGTAATTGCTCAAGGGAGCCTGTTTGTACATTGTGAGGCGGCCAGGTGAAGTCGTGCAATCATGGTGACATTTCAGATGGGCTCTGCAATGATGGACCAGCCTTTAGTACATTTCCACACTGTTTAGGACACCAAGGTTTTGATCTGTACATGCCTGGAAGCAGTGAAATGGCACAACAAGTGTGCTACTAATCGCTATAAACACCCTCCGATTCTAGCACAGTTATGTGCAGTTTGGCAGCCCCTTTCACGACATCAGGTTCCCGTCAGTTTCCCACATGATATGGGCCGGTCAGTAACTGAAGCTAGCTCCACCAGACATGCTCGCAATTCTAAATCCACTACTGTTAGGTGACAATGGGGAGTCATTCCTCAGGCGCCATGGCAACACCGAATTTGCGCCTTGGGGGGCAGCAATTCACAGCCAAGGCGGTACCACTGCCATCCCTCCACACCACGACAGGTTCCTAACCCAGTGGTCATGACTTCTTACAGAGATTCAGAGGACATACAAATCACTGGCACTGCTCACAGCGCTGACTTAAGCACATGCAACTGAGTGAGGTAAACAGTACATGAAAATCAATCATCCATCACACCGCCATGGCTTTCTGACGTCATTGGCTTTCCCCGTGTACCATGAGCCAGTGGTAGACATATCCAGGGGCGTCACAACACTCAGCGTCTTAATTCAAGACGATTAAAGTATGTTGTATCTCGCAGCGGACTTTTCCTAGCCACCCTCGACCAACACTTCCGCCTCCACAATCCGACACTCCTCCATCTCTGCACTGTAGTGGCGACATTCAACCCTGGGTCGATATAATAGTCTTTGCGCAATGGAAATTGGACATTCACGTTGCATCTGTAAGTCTGTCTTCGAGCCAATCTTGGGTTTTTTGTATCTGTGTCAAGTTCCTTATAATCGTCCTTTACTGACTCAAAAATGATTATGAATTCGTCATTGCTTTGTCTCTGCTTTGGTTAGCAAGTCAGTGTTGTCGTATCTGCACTATAAGTGGGGACAACCATCATTATGCTGGAGTTTCTACATCTACATCTACATGAATACTCTGCAATTCACATTTAAGTGCTTGGCAGAGGGTTCATCGAACCACAATCATACTATCTCTCTACCATTCCACTCCCGAACAGCGCGAGGGGAAAATCAACACCTAAACCTTTCTGTTCGAGCTCTGATATCTCTTATTTTATTTTGATGATCATTCCTACCTTTGTAGGTTGGGCTCAACAAAATATTTTCGCATTCGGAAGAGAAAGTTGGTGACTGAAATTTCGTAAATAGATCTCGCCGCGACGAAAAACGTCTTTGCTTTAATGACTTCCTCCCAACTCGCGTATCATATCTGTCACACTCTCTCCCCTATTAAGTGATAATGAAAAACGAGCTGCCCTTTTTTGCACCCTTTCGATGTCCTCCGTCAATCCCACCTGGTAAGGATCCCACACCGCGCAGCAATATTCTAACAGCGTACGAACGAGTGTAGTGTAAGCTGTCTCTTTAGTGAACTTGTTACATCTTCTAAGTGTCATGCCAATGAAACGCAACCTTTGGCTCTCCTTCCCCATAATATTATCTTTGTGGTCTTTCTAACTGAAGTTGTTCGTAATTTTAACATCCAAGTACTTAGTTGAATTGACAGCCTTAAGAATTGTACTATTTATCGAGTAATCGAATTCCAACGGATTTCTTTTGGAACTCACGTGGATTACCTCACACTTTTCGTTATTCAGCGTCAACTGCCACCTGCCACAGCATACAGCAATCTTTTCTAAATCGCTTTGCAACTGATACTGGTCTTCGGATGACCTTACTAGACGGTAAATTACATCATCATCTGCGAACAACCTAAGAGAACTGCCCAGATTGTCACCCACGTCATTTATATAGATCAGGAACAGCAGAGGTCCCAGGGCGCTTCCCTGGGGAACACCTGATATCACTTCAGTTTTACTCGATGATTTGCCGTCTATTACTACGAACTGCGACCTTCCTGACAGGAAATCACGAATCCAGTCGCACAACTGAGACGATACCCCATAGGCCCGCAGCTTGATTAGAAGTCGCTTGTGAGGAACGGCGTCAAAAGCTTTCCGGAAATCTAGAAATACGGAATCAACTTGAGATCCCCTGTCGATAGCGGCCATTACTTTTTGCGAATAAAGAGCTATCTGCGTTGCTCAAGAACGATGTTTTCTGAAACCATGCTGATTACGTATCAATAGATCGTTCCCTTCGAGGTGATTCATAATGTTTGAATACAGTATAAGCTACAACACCCTACTGCAAACCGACGTCAATGATATAGGTCTGTAGTTCGATGGATTACTCCTACTACCCTTCTTAAGCACTGGTGCGACCTGAGCAATTTTCCAATCCGTAGGTACAGATCTATCGGTGAGTGAGCGGTTGTATATGATTGCTAAGTAGGGAGCTATTGTATCAACGTAATCTGAAAGGAACCTAATCGGTATACAATCTGGACCTGAAGATTTGCCCGTATCAAGCGATTTGAGTTGCTTCGCAACCCCTAAGGTATCTACTTCTAAGAAACTCATGCTAGCAGCTGTTCGTGTTTCAAATTCTGGAATATTCCATTCGTCTTCCCAGGTGAAGGAATTTCGGAAAACTGCGTTCAATAACTCCGCTTTAGCGGCACAGTCGTCGGTAACAGTACCATCGGCACTGCGCTGCGAAGGTATTGACTGCGTCTTGCCGCTTGTGTACTTTACATACGACCAGAATTTCTTCGTATTTTCTACCAAATTTCGAGACAATGTTTCGTTGTGGAACCTATTAAAGGCATCTCGCATTAAAGTCCGTGCCAATTTTCGCGCGTCTGAAAATTTTAGCCAATCTTCGGGATTTCGCGTTCTTCTGAACTTCGCATGCTTTTTCCGCTGCCTCTGCAACAGCGTTCGGACCTGTTTTGTGTACTATGGGGGATCAGTTCCATCTATTACCAATTTATGAGTAATGAATCTCTCAATTGCTGTTGCTACTATATATTTGAATTTGAGCCACATCTCGTCTACATTTGCATAGTCGGTTCGGAAGGAATGGAGATTGTCTCTTAGGAAGGCTTCTAGTAACACTTTATCCGATTTTTTAAATAAAATTATTTTGCGTTTGATTCTGGTGGATTCGGAAGAAACGGTATTGAGCCTAGCTACAACGACCTTGTGATCACTAATCCCTGTATCAGTCATGATGCTCTCTATTAGCTCTGGATTGTTTGTGGCTAAGAAGTCAAGTGTTGTTCACTATTAGTTCTAGACATGAGGAATTTATTGATATAGTGTATAGACAAATAATAAATGTAATTGATTTTTTTTTGGTAGCTAGTTGAGTGGTATGTGATACAGAGTCTTCATTGTTTTCACTGTTATTTGATAGGCGACTGAGACTATCCTTCGTTACCAAGTCGCTTTCTTCGAATACCATGTCTGATGTTTAGGTATTGTTTTCCTACGTCGCACATTTTCTCTAAAGGGGCTAATAACTTCAAATGGTTCAAATGGCTCTGAGCACTATGGGACTTAACATCTATGGTCATCAGTCCCCTAGAACTTAGAACTACTTAAACCTAACTAACCTAAGGACAGCACACAACACCCAGCCATCACGAGGCAGAGAAAATCCCTGACCCCGCCGGGAATCGAACCCGGGAACCCGGGCGTGGGAAGCGAGAACGCTACCGCACGACCACGAGATGCGGGCTCTAATAACTGCTTTTATTGTTCTGACAGTATTAAGAATTTCCTGGACACTGTTAAATTCACTGACAACTAAGTTTAGTCTATGTGATGCATAGTAGAAACGAACGGCTGAAAGACAACGTTCTCTTTTCCTAGACTGCACTCCATTTGCATGGCCTGTCATTGGTCAATATCCATCAAATCCCAAGTCAATCAACATATTCATATCAAGGTCCAAATTCTCAACAAATTTTAAAATAAATAAAAAATTCCCTCGGTGTACAATGTACTTAGCTGTTCTTCTGTTACTGTAAAGCCTAGTTTCTCCTCTACAAATTGTGCTCCAAATGGCAGTTGTTCTTTCCTACTAATGTGAGCCGCTTCATCAGCCAGTAACGGAAAGGCTGTTGACCTGTTTATCGCATCAACAATCTCGCTGTAACACAGAACAACATGTACTTATTAAATTGTTTAGAAATCAGAGTGAGGTATTGTCACATGCACTTAGTTTAAACAAAAGTAAATCTTGAATATTTCCTTCACTCGAAAACTGTCCTCTAAATACAACATATTAAAGTAGCAAGAACTGATTACAGTTTTTTCTATTGGTATTTACAAGCACTGTGATACCACTGCCTAACCGTTCAATCACGTTTTACTTTCTCACTTCTCAGAACTCACAAAAACTTTTGGTCTTATTTGTAGGTTAGAGATACTAACTGCTCTTTTCATGGCCACAAGCATATTCATGAAAGTGTTTGTAGGCACAGTGAGGCTTTATCACAAAATCATCAATTATTCCTCTTTTTAAAACGGGTTGAGAAGTGTGTAGAAATTACAGAGCACTCCCTTCGATCTGGGCAAATATACCAACCATGAGTGCTTTTATAGCCAAGTTTTTTGAAAAGGCCTTTTTATAGTGTTCTCTCATCAGTGTCCTTTATGAAATCACGGAGCCAATTTTGAGCACATAGGTTTGTTAGTAACGGAGTGGTTTATGCATTCGCCTATGTCAAAGCTTTTGTTAACTGTTACTGAATGTAGTTCATCCAACTTGTTGAAGTTGATGGGTTGACATCATTCCACTCAGTAGCGTCAGGAGTAGTGATATCAGCAGACTCAGTACTAATGGTGGAAGGACATTATGGCAATGACACGTCTCATGACTGACAATGGTTCTGCTCAACAGATAAGGTGAAATTAGAAGCTTGTGTTGTGAATAAACTGGAAGTTGTGGGATGCAGTTTTGAAGGTTTTGGACCTGCAATTTTAATGAGTCATGCAAGTTCCTTTCTGTGTAGCAGGAAAGCCTTTTTGTCCAAAGAACCTCCTGATATCCATTTCTGAAATAAATACAAAGAAACTTAACTTCGGAATATTTAAGAGACGTTTCCTTACGAACTGCCACTGTAAACTGGCTTAAGAATGTTGTTTCTTTTTTTAATTAGAAACAATAATACGCACTGTTTATAAAGGTGCATGCTCACCTAGAACAGTAAACATTAAGATCCGATGCAACAAGAAAGGAAAACCAAGGAACATTATAGTTTGACAATTATGTTTTTTGATGTTTGCAGTTTTCATCTATTTATTTGCACTTATTTCAAAGTTGTTTACACTGACTGACTACACTAAACAAAGTCCAGACCACATGTAGGAAACCATATACCTACATAGGAAACCTCTGTTTTGAGTTGTTAATAGTGAAGAGGACTGCAAGAAATTAGAGGAAAATGTGAAACAGCAAAGAGCTAACAACTCCGAGCCTCTGAAAAAGCGCAGGGCCCTACTTGTTATACAGAGTGTTTGTTTTAACTTCAGATAACGGAATATTTTGAAAACGACGTATCATATGACAAAAATGTCTTGGTGGAAAGTTGATATTAATAAAGGGGACATCTGTCTGTGACGCAACTGGCCAACTCCTAACCACCCCTCCTTCGTGGGTGTGGTTAGCTTTGTAGTTTCAAATGAGAACCTCCATTTCACTGCACATTTGGATTCTACAGCAAAAAATACGCAACGTTTACCAAATCACGGTTTTCCATTTGTGGTCGATAGCACTATAATTGACAAATACAAGTGTGCCTGAAACTTCCTGGCAGATTAAAACTGTGTGCCCGACCGAGACTCGAACTCAGGACCTTTGCCTTTCGCGGGCAAGTGCTCTACCATCTGAGCTACCGAAGCACGACTCAAGCCTGGTACTCACAGCTTTACTTCTGCCAGTATCCGTCTCCTATCTTCCAAACTTTACAGAAGCTCTCCTGCGAACCTTGCAGAACTAGCACTCCTGAAAGAAAGGATACTGGGGAGACATGGCTTAGCCACAGCCTGGGGGATGTTTCCAGAATGAGATTTTCACTCTGCAGTGGAGTGTGCGCTGATATGAAACTTCCTGGCAGATTAAAACTGTGTGCTGGACCGAGACTCGAACTCGGGACCTTTGCCTTGGGGCAAGGTAGAGTACTTGCCCGCGAAAGGCAAAGGTCCCGAGTTCGAGTCTCGGTCCAGCACACAGTTTTAATCTGCCAGGAAGTTTCATATCAGCGCACACTCCGCTGCAGAGTGAAAATCTCATTCTGGAAACATCCCCCAGGCTGTGGTTAAGCCATGTCTCCCCAGTATCCTTTCTTTCAGGAGTGCTAGTTCTGCAAGGTTCGCAGGAGAGCTTCTGTAAAGTTTGGAAGGTGGGAGACGGATACTGGCAGAAGTAAAGCTGTGAGTACCGGGCGTGAGTCGTGCTTCGGTAGCTCAGATGGTAGAGCACTTGCCCGCGAAAGGCAAAGGTCCCGAGTTCGAGTCTCGGTCGGGCACACAGTTTTAATCTGCCAGGAAGTTTCATATCAGCGCACACTCTGCTGCAGAGTGAAAATCTCATTCTGGAAACATCCCCCAGGCTGTGGCTAAGCCAGGTCTCCGCAGTATCCGTTCTTTCAGGAGTGCTGGTTCTGCAAGGTTCGCAGGAGAGCTTCTGTAAAGTTTGGAAGATAGGAGACGGATACTGGCAGAAGTAAAGCTGTGAGTACCGGGCGTGAGTCGTGCTTCGGTAGCTCAGATGGTAGAGCACTTGGCCGCGAAAGGCAAAGGTTCCGAGCTCGAGTCTCGGTCGGGCACACAGTTTTAATCTGCCAGGAAGTTTCATATCAGCGCACACTCCGCTGCAGAGTGAAAATCTCATTCCACAAGTGTACCTGTTTTTGCAATTAAGAACCAATACACTTGATTCCACATTTCGTTTATGGTGTAAATGTATACTTCTGTGTTCTAACGGTTGATATTTATGTCCGAAATAAACTTTAAGTATTGAAATTTGATTGAACAGGACAATATGGTTAGCTGTAGACACTATGTATAACCTGCTCAAGGAACAACAAAGTGATTTAATAGTTTTCTGTTCCCATTGGGATGGCTGATTTTGGTGAGTCCCCTTACCTCTCACCATTGGGGTGCTTGAGTTCGGGACATATCCACGGCAGGTGCGCCTGTCACTATCACTTCATGGACATTTACCTTATTACAATGGCTATGGTTTGCATTTCGCTAGTAACCACGTAGCATCCAGTGTGAGAGTTAGGACAGGTGGGTGGAAACATGCATCAAAATCATTCACCTTGATTGTAGTCTTCGAGGGAGGCCATTGAAATCAAGCGTTCTGATGATTTGGGGTCTCACCATATCAACCCCATAGACAACAGAAAACTATGTTACCGCACAAGTAGCTTATTTACCAGAAATATCATTGTCTAGCCATTTTATTTGTGCTGTACAATCACATTTGAAACACTGGAATAACGTTTGAATATCAGTACCTGCCGTTAGAACATATTTGTTTACATTTACATCCTAAACGAAATGTAAAATCAAATGCATTGGATATTAATTGCAAAAACAGGCACACTTGATATTTGTCGATTACATCGCCATCTACCATGAATGGGAAGAAAACCATGAATATTTTTCGATGCAGAATATGCAATAAAAATTAGGGGTTTCCCCTTTTGAAAATACGAAGTTGGCCTCACAGACGCTGGAGGGATTTTTAGGTGGTGGCCAGTTGTAGCACGGAAAGATGTCGCCTTTACTAATATTTACGTGGTAGGTTCTATAAGTTTCCAGCCTGACCCCGAATACGAGCACAAAGGTTAAAATTCCTTGGAGTTGAGCTAGCTACATCTGTCATTAGATGCATACACGAATTGCAGCCCGTTACTAGCCTCAGTCGAATGCTAATACTCGTTTGAGTAAGACATTACGTGCTGCAATGATGCAGTGGATAAAATCGAGTATCGTGCAGTGATAAGGTTTTTGACAAAAGAGGGGCTTGCACCAGCTGAAATCAACATCCACTCGGATGATGTTTATGTTGATGCTTTCCCTTCATACTTCACAGTGATGGAATGGTCTTACAGTTTCGTCTAGACAGGTATAACATTCCTCATCATCCACTTGTTGGTCGCCCTGTTGAGGTGGTAGCTGAGGACACCACTGCTACTGTTGAAAGTTAAGTTCCGAATGACAGGCGTTTGAAAGACAAGGAAACTGGAGCAAGGTTTGGGTTATTTAAAACAACAGTTTTCTAGATAATGGATGATCATTTGCACACAGAAAAAGTCAGTGCAAGATGGGCGCACAGACTTCTCTCTGGAGTGCTGAAGGGGGAGTGTGTGACTTTTTGCACCAAGTTTTTGGAGCTCTGGTGTGGTAACCAGAAAAAATACTGGAATCCATTGTTACAAGGGATGAAACTAAAGTTCATTATTATGATTCTCTGTCCAAAGAGAGCCTCTTGAATGCATAAACCAGGTGTAGCTCCACCAAGAAAAGCGGAGGACACTCAGACCACAAAAAAGGGGTAATGGCAACAATCTTCTGGGATTCCAGAGGAACTCCCATAACAGATTTCAAAGAAAGGAAAGCCACTGTGAATGCAGAGTACTATGCTTTACTTCTGCCAAATTACACGGCTCCAACAAACTAAAGAGGCAAGGTAGGTTGTGACGTGGTGTTCGTCTTCTCCACAACAATGAGCCAGTGCACACAACATCGACTGAAGACTAGTGGCGGCGTTAGTCGTCGGTGACTGCTGACAGCCTCGCGCCTATGAGGGCCTCACAAACAAATTGTTGAAGCTGTTAAAATTTTAGCTACTTAGTTCTTTCCATACGAATGTAGTAGTATCTATCTAGGGTCATCTGGCTACATTATGACAGTTAAGCCCCATTACAAGATGCATCTAAGGTGTACACTCGACAGCAAAAAAAGTGGGCCACGCCTGAATTCCAACGTGTAGGCTGCACCTGAATGTATGCAAGCAACATAGCATATCTGTGTTGCACACCGTCGCAACCCTCCACTGTACAGTCATTGTAAGATACACAATGGGTACCGCTAGAGAGTACTAGAGAACACTGGTCTTAATGACAGTCCGTCCAGATGTAAAGTAACTCCATGATAGTGCAGAAGAAATCAGACAGTCTTTAACGTTTGTAAAATATACTTAATTACAATAAGTGACATTTCAAACGTTATGGGACAACTAATTTTGTCACATAAATTGTTCAGTAATCCTTAGGCACAATTAAATATTTGAGACAGTATATGGATTTATAAGCTTGTATGTCAATTGGAAACAAGTTCTTTGCTGTCTAAAAGGTTTACCCAACACATGCTGAACGTCGTTCAGCATTCAACGGGGAGTGGTTCCGCATCAACTTTATGTAATACTAAGCAGTACAAAGAAAACGTGATTAATGGCGGCAAGCACTCTACGGAAATCCCAACATTAACAGCGAATCACAGTTAATATCATTGTTTACTTTACTCATCAACAGTTACTTGTACACAAAGTTGTACTTTAAATGAAAATTAAATTCTTGCTAATTAACCTCGAAAGACGTTGTATATTGTTGCATTGTCAAGGAACAAAGAATGCACATGTCTAAAATTGAAATGCCACCATGTAATGCTGGTGACAAGGATGCGAACCCAGCACTTAGTCGGATTGTTGAATAAGTACGTAAAATCAAAATGTAGATATCACAGTTTTTCACCAGTAGTGAAGTTGGAACCTTAAATGACGACTGAAGTTGTATTGCCTGACCGGGACTCGAACCCGTCGTTGTCTAACCAGGAACAGACGAGAAATGTCCAATGTTGTTCCACAATTAGCGAGATGTGCGCACGTTTAACTAAAAATAAGGTGACGAAAACGTCTATGTTGACTGAGAGTCGAACGCCGCACACATGGTTATGAAGACAGATTCTTATTCAGTAGTAGCTAGGCGTAGCATGTTTAGTTGCAAACCTTAAGGCCTTTCTCATCCCTAGTAACGTGTTGCCTAATATCTGCGATATCATGGTGTTAATTTACAAGTGGATTGACTGCTGTAAAGAGCAATGTTCTCTAGTAGTCGTGCATCATTGAGATGTAAATGAAGTGCCTCAGCAGAAAGTAATTCCCGTCGTACAGCACGTATTGTTTCAGAGACACTGAGTACATGTTATAAGTGCGCAAAACGTGTATTATACACTACGTATATACTATTATTTGGAGAAGCTGCCGCCAAACCTTTTACATTCCGCTTAGTTGTCGTGGTTGAATATACGTTTTCTTAAGGCTACATCTAATGCAGAGCGCTTACAAGAAAGAATAGTTTCCTGCGTCATGTTATTGCTAGCTAGGTGAAATATTTTGTGGTAGCTATGTTTAAAATGAATGTATTTTTGAACGTATTGTTCGTCAAATATTTGAATAAATCGTCAACTGTAGGTGTGCCTGCACATTTTATGGCATAATAGCTGTAACTGCGTTAGTTGGTACTACAGACTTGGGTAGATTAGGTGTAACTTTTGATCCTTCAAGGGGAGATCGTGGCCATGCGGCCCGGGTCTGTACTAGCCGCGGCTTGCGAGCTACGGGCCAGCCAGGCTGGCCCTGGCGGTGGCGTTGGTGGGCCAACAGCCCAGGACGAGCGAGCACTGCTGTGCGGCATGCCTCTGCCTTTGCCGCTCCGTTTGACGTAAATGTTTATCTCCTCTCCTGGCATCAGTATAAGAACGGCAAGCAGAAATACACATCAGGGGGTCCGGATGGGGGTTTGTCGGGGATGGCCAGCTCGTCCCACGCATCCCCCGATCGGACTACGACTGTGGTTGCCTGGGATACTGCCCGCATTGGGGCTGATCCCTCACCTGTGGTAGACTGGGAAGTCGTCTCACGGTGTGGCAGGGGGCGAAAGACATTCCGGAGGGCTGAATGGATGGCCTCTCCAGTTTGTTTGATGAACCGGTTTTAGGCTCTGTCTCAGGCTGATACTGATCTTCGGCCTGACATGGCTGCTTGTCCCATTCCAGAGGTTGCCCCTCAGTCTGCAAGATCCGGGCGGTCACAGAGGGTGGGACTACTGGTAGTTGGGAGCTCCAATGTCAGGTGCGTAATGGGGCCCCTTAGGGATATGGCAGCAAGAGAGGGGAAGAAAACCAATGTGCACTCCGTGTGCATACAGGGGGAAGTCATTCCAGATGTGGAAAGGGTCCTTCCGCATGGCATAAAGGGTACAGGGTGCACCCATCTGCAGGTGGTCGCTCATATTGGCACCAATGATGTGCATCGCTATGGATCGGAGGAAATCCTCTCTGGCTTCTGGCGGCTATCTGATTTGGTGAAGACTGCCAGTCTCGCTAGCGGGATGAAAACAGAGCTCACCATCTGCAGCATCATCGACAGGACTGACTGCGGACCTTTGGTACAGAGCCGAGTGGAGGGTCTGAATCAGAGGGTGAGACGGTTCTGCGACCGTGTGGGCTGCAGATTCCTCGACTTGCGCCATAGGGTGGTGGGGTTTCGGGTTCCGCTGGATAGGTCAGGAGTCCACTACACGCAACAAGCGGCTACATGGGTAGCAGGGGTTGTGTGGCGTGGGCTGGGCGGTTTTTTAGGTTAGATGACCTTGGGCAAGTACAGAAAGGGCAACAGCCTCAACGGGTGCGGAGCAAAGTCAGGACATGCGGGGACCAAGCAGCAAACGATATTGTAATTGTAAACTGTCGAAGCTATGTTGGTAAAGTACCGGAACTTCAAGCGATGATAGAAAGCACCGAAGCTGAAATCGTTATAGGTACAGAAAGCTGGCTGAAGCCAGAGATAAATTCTGCCGACATTTTTACAAAGGTACAGACAGTGTTTAGAAAGGATAGATTGCATGCAACCGGTGGTGGAGTCTTCGTCGCTGTTAGTAGTAGTTTATCCTGTAGTGAAGTAGAAGTGGATAGTTCCTGTGAATTATTATGGGTGGAGGTTACACTCAACAACCGAGCTAGGTTAATAATTGGCTCCTTTTACCGACCTCCCGACTCAGCAGCATTAGTGGCAGAACAACTGAGAGAAAATTTGGAATACATTTCACATAAATTTTCTCAGCATGTTATAGTCTTAGGTGGAGATTTCAATTTACTAGATATAGACTGGGACACTCAGATGTTTAGGACGGGTGGTAGGGACAGAGCATTGAGTGACATTATACTGAGTGCACTATCCGAAAATTACCTCGAGCAATTAAACAGAGAACCGACTCGTGGAGATAACATCTTGGACCTACTGATAACAAACAGACCCGAACTTTTCGACTCTGTATGTGCAGAACATGGAATCAGTGATCATAGGGCCGTTGCAGCATCCCTGAATGTGGAAGTTAATAGGAATATAAAAAAAGGGAGGAAAGTTTATCTGTTTAGCAAGAGTAATAGAAGGCAGATTTCAGACTACCTAACAGATCAAAATGAAAATTTCTGTTCCGACACTGACAATGTTGAGTGTTTATGGAAAAAGTTCAAGGCAATCGTAAAATGCGTTTTAGACAGGTACGTGCCGAGTAAAACTGTGAGGGACGGACGGGAAAAACCCACCGTGGTACAACAACAAAGTTAGGAATCTACTGCGAAAGCAAAGAGAGCTTCACTCCAAGTTTAAACGCAGCCAAAACCTCTCAGACAAACAGAAGCTAAACGATGTCAGAGTTAGCGTAAGGAGGGCTATGTGTGAAGCGTTCAGTGAATTCGAAAGTAAAATTCTATGTACCGACTTGACAGAAAATCCTCGGAAGTTCTGGTCTTACGTTAAATCAGTAAGTGGCTCGAAACAGCATATCCAGACATTCCGGGATGATGATGGCATTGAAACAGAGGATGACACGCGTAAAGCTGAAATACTAAACACCTTTTTCCAAAGCTGTTTCACAGAGGAAGACCGCACTGCAGTTCCTTCTCTAAATCCTCGCACAAACGAAAAAATGGCTGACATCGAAATAAGTGTCCAAGGAATAGAAAAGCAACTGGAATCACTCAACAGAGGAAAGCCCACTGGACCTGACGGGATACCAATTCGATTCTACACTGAGTACGCGAAAGAACTTGACCCCCTTCTAACAGCCGTGTACCGCAAGTCTCTAGAGGAACGGAAGGTTCCAAATGATTGGAAAAGAGCACAGGTAGTCCCAGTCTTCAAGAAGGGTCGTCGAGCAGATGCGCAAAACTATAGACCTATATCTCTGACGTCGATCTGTTGTAAAATATTAGAACATGTTTTTTGCTCGAGTATCATGTCGTTTTTGGAAACCCAGAATCTACTATGTAGGAATCAACACGGATTCCGGAAACAGCGATCTTGTGAAACCCAACTCGCTTTATATGTTCATGAGACCCATAAAATATTAGATACAGGCTCCCAGGTAGATGCTATTTTTCTTGACTTCCGGAAGGCGTTCGATACAGTTCCGCACTGTAGCCTGATAAACAATGTAAGAGCCTACGGAATATCAGACCAGCTGTGTGGCTGGATTGAAGAGTTTTTAGCAAACAGAACACAGCATATTGTTATCAATGGAGAGACGTCTACAGACGTTAAAGTAACCTCTGGCGTGCCACAGGGGAGTGTTATGGGACCATTGCTTTTCACAATATATATATATATATATATATATGACCTAGTAGATAGTGTCAGAAGTTCCACGCGGTTTTTCGCGGATGATGCTGTAGTATACAGAGAAGTTGCAGCATTAGAAAATTGTAGCGAAATGCAGGAAGATCTGCAGCGCATAGGCACTTGGTGCAGGGGAGTGGCAACTGACCCTTAACATAGACAAATGTAATGTATTGCGAATACATAGAGAGAAGGATCCTTTATTGTATGATTATATGATAGCGGAACAAACACTGGTAGCAGTTACTTCTGTAAAATATCTGGGAATATGCGTGCGGAACGATTTGAAGTGGAATGATCATATAAAATTAATTGTTGGTAAGGCGGGTACCAGGTTGAGATTCATTGGGAGAGTCCTTAGAAAATGTAGTCCATCAAAAAGGAGGTGGCTTACAAAACACTCGTTCGACCTATGCTTGAGTATTGCTCATCAGTGTGGGATCCGTACCAGATCGGGTTGACGGAGGAGATAGAGAAGATCCAAAGAAGAGCGGCGCGTTTCGTCACAGGGTTATTTGGTAACCGTGATAGCGTTACGGAGATGTTTAACAAACTCAAGTGGCAGACTCTGCAAGAGAGGCGCTCTGCATCGCGGTGTAGCTTGCTCGCCAGGTTTCGAGAGGGCGCGTTTCTGGATGAGGTATCGAATATATTGCTTCCCCCTACTTATACCTCCCGAGCAGATCACGAATGTAAAATTAGAGAGATTAGAGCTTACACGGAGGCTTTCAGACAGTCGTTCTTCCCGCGAACCATACGCGACTGGAACAGGAAAGGGAGGTAATGACAGTGGCACGTAAAGTGCCCCCCGCCACACACCGTTGGGTGGCTTGCGGAGTATAAATGTAGATGTAGATGTAGAGGCTGTCTGCTGTAGTGGCTCACTGGGAGGGGTATATTCAAGATAGAGTCGTCGCTCTCATTGAAGAAGGAGGATGTTCCATCAGAGAAGCTGGCAGACGGTATGGCGTACCACATACCACTGCAACGCAACGAGATGGTGGAGGATCTGCCTTGAAAGAGGCACCACCATCAGGGCTCCTGGCTCAGGCAGGAAGAGAGTGACCTCACAGCAGGAAGACGGGGACCTAGTGTCTAGGAGAAGAGAAAGTCTCCTTCTGAACGCGAGGTAGTTGCGGCGGGAGATCAACTTCCCCGGCTCCAGTGACACGATTCGCCGAAGGCTGAGGGACGCTGGACTGTATGCACGACAATCCGCCGTGAAACAAGAGCTCAGCGAAGACAACGTTTTATACCGGCTAAATTTTGCGGAGCTCTATCTGAGGGCGTCGTGGGACAACGTCATTTTCACTGATGAGAGGGTGTTTCCCACCATTAACGACGGTCCACGAATCGTTTACAGGCCGCAAGGGACTCGCCATCGATGCGACTATGTAACCACGACGAGAAGAAGTGGCCGGCTATGTTACCTGCTGGGGTTGGATTTCTGCGAGAGGGGCGGTAATTCTTCATAGGATAGAAGGAACTCTGGACAGCGTGCAGTATGCCCACATATTGGAAAGTGTGATGCTTCCGTAAGTGCGAATGCTGTACGCAGAAGGAGACGTCACATTGGAAGAGGACCATTCTCCCATTCACAAGTCTGCATTTGTTCAGCAGCGGCTCTCCACGATTGCCGTCAACGTCACGGACTGGCCGCTATGGGCGGTTGATATGAACCCCATGGGAAACATGTGGGCTGAGGTCGCCAGAACATTAATGGAGAACTGGCCACGAAACCAACCAACTACTGCGGACGCTCTTTGGGACTGCGTCCTGGAAGCCTGGGAGGAAGCTGCTTCTTCAGACTTTTACTTCTGACGGCCCATACATTCTATGCCAAGACGCATGATAGAAGTACAAAATAATGAAGGATTCTGGATAAAATATTAGAGTCCTTAAAATGTTTTGTTATGTCTTCTTTTTCGTTATTTTTCCTCATTGGGAGCTAGTGGAAGATCGCGTGGCAACAGAAAAGATACAATATGGATTAGTTTTCCTTTGAGTTCCCTTTTTAATTCAAGTGGGTTTCTTTCGAATATACAGTTTGTTAAATATTCTACTTTGATTTCATTTATATCTTGTCTGGATACTTACAAACTAATCAGCGTAGATGGACTCTGTCACAGTAGTTTTTGCTATTTCAAATACATCTCTCTCTTCCCCTCCATCCATGAATACACCCACCGTCCTCCACACAATACACGAACGATTTCATATTATGTTTACTCGTTGTTAATATCTCCTCTATTCTGTCTCCACTCTCTCTCTCTGACACTATCGCCGCAAGTGCCCTTCTATTTCATTCCCCCAAAACTTTATAAACAAATCCAGCAGTTTCCATTGACGCTACATTTTTTCTTTTAATTGCTGCTGTCTTTGCTCTTTATCATTCCTCTCAACACCTATGAAACCGTATTCTTTGCTCTCCCCTTCCCTATAACCCATTCTTCGTTCTGAAAACAGTCCTTCCTTATCTCTCGGTCGTAAGATAAAACGAACTGTGGCACACATCTAATTAAGCAATACTTTGCAAGCATTTCACCCTTATATTTTGCACTTCTGCACTTCTGTCCATTCCCAGATCCCGCCCTCCTTCCTGTTACCCGTCCTTTGACATCTGCATCTACATCTAAATGAATACTCTGCAATTCATAATTATGTGCTTGGCAGGGGGTTCTGTGGTCTGGTGGAGTAATCCTGTATTGATGTGTAAAATGTGTAGGTTCACATCTCACATCAGGCGTAGATTTTTAACACACACAAGTAACTCTCCTTCACCCCTAGTAACGCCAAGTGCAGAACGCCAGTAAGCTCCGTAGTTCAATATCCGCAGTAAAGATGACATCCCTTCGCTGCCGACTGGGGCAGAACGGCATTCGTTTGAGGTGTGACAGATGGAGAAACGCCGGAAGGCAGAGGCTCTGTCACCAGCAAGCCGTCGTAAACTAGAAAACGTATTTCATTTAATGAATCAATGGCCATGTACGTTCACAAGGCTCTTCCTTTATTTGAAACTGAGACGATGAAAATTGTGGTGCTGGACTGGGATTCGAATTCGATTACACTGTGTTCCCCAAGATTGCAAACTCTTCTAGGCCTCTTCGAAAGGCACCTATCTGGTTTCGAATCCTGATCAGCACAGAATAGTCACTACTAGTGAAAAATACTTGCATTTTCAACGTCTCTTCATGCGTTGTCAGCTGTAACGTGCTCGTTTCAACTCACAGCCACATGATGAGTTTTTTATCACAACGTTACAACATCAAACGTTTAATTACATCTTTTCAAGTTCAAACATTCCTCTCCATCCTGCTGGCGAAAACGGATTTGGTTGTGTTCGTTGTGATTACCAACGACGATATGTTGTGGATTCAACTTCTAGCCAGCAGAGTATTTTCCATCACATCACTGAAAGTACAAACATGCCAATTCTAGCTATTGTTCGAAAAGAATTTGGTAGTTAAAGTGTCTTCATAACCACGTGTGCATGGTTTGCATTCCATTCAGCACAGAACTTTTCGTCGCCTGATGTCTAGCTAAATATGCACACATCTCGCTACTGGTGAACCAACAATAGCTACTTATCGTCTGTTCCTGGCTAGAAAACGACGGCGCTAGATGCTGGGTTCGAATCCCAGTCAGGCAAAAACAGTTCTATTGTCATTTAAGGTTCCAACATCTCGCTATTGGTGAATACATTTGACATTTAACTTCTGATTTTACGTACTTCGTTAACAATCCGATTAGGTGCTGGGTTCGCATCCCTGTCACAAGCTTTACATGATGGCATTTCCATTTTAAACATGAGCATACCTCGTTCCTAGTGAATGACACCATATTACACGTCGTTGAGGGCAGTTCCCAGGAAGGTAACTGTTATGACAGATTCCCAGTTCATTTATTTTCAGGATCTGAATTGACAACTGATACTGGTGCAAACGTCTATACTTCACATCTCTTTATGCCTAGTGATCGGGTCTCAATAAGGCAAAAACAAAGCTTAGCTTAGTTAGCAATGGCTATAGGTGCTGGGTTTGAATCCAGGTCCAGAACGACGACGTTGGTCATGTCATTTAAAGTTCAATTTTGGTTCACGTAGCTGTTGATGTGTTACGAGAACAATGATGTTACTGGTGATTCGCTGTTAATGTTAAGGTTTCCGTAGAGTGCTTGTTGCCATTAATCGCGTTTTTTTACTGGTTCGTCCAATATCCAGTTTCCAGAGACACTCGCTATTGAGCGACGTTCAGCACGTGGATGGAAAACCTTTTCGAGAGCGAAAAACTTTTTTCCAATTGCTGTACAGCTTTGTAACTCCATATATTGTCTCAAGTATTTAATTTTGACTAAGGATTACTGTACGATATATGTAAAATAATCCATTTTCTCAGAACTTTTGGAATGTCACTTTTTGTAGTTAAGGTTGTGTATGAGTGTTATGGGGAGTCTCATCGCTAAGAACGTGTTTTTTAATATATTTTGTATGACGATATTAGTAGACACTTAGACTGACTGCCACAAAGACCTTTGGTCTCTAGTAGTCTCTTGCGGTACCCATTGTGTGTAGTCAAACGACTGTACCCCTCGGGGTTTTGGTGTTTAGAGGACCTGCAACACAGTTAATTATGTTAGTTGTATTAGACAGCGACCCACTTTTTTTGCTGTCAAGTGTACACCTAAGTGGCAGCGTGGCAAGCGTACAAGTTTGGGACTTCAGACTGGTTCTGGCATGGCTACTACATTACACAACCCATGTGGGATATAACTGTCGCAAATCAGTGCATGCACAGTAGATGGCAGTAATGCATGGAACTCGAAGGAGACTGTTTTGTTGTAAAGTCGTTCATACAGACTAAAAAGTTTTGTAAAATAAATAATTAAATTATATATTTAGAGAGGACGCTGATCGCCATATTAAAGAACGATGCATGTTAAACGAAAAATACACTTACTTTTCTGTATACCATATTCACAGCCCACTTGGTATGCACAACTTTTCCGAATTGACACTTCAATCCAACAACAAGCAAATGCAACAATGCTCTGTGGAAGAGACAATACAGGCAGGGGCATTATCTTGACCAGTAATGAGAGCTCTCTGAAGCCAATCCTACCAAGTGACACTTCACACTTTTTCAAGTTATCGAATTGGTACAAGTGAACAAGTCCCTTGTCTCTGAAGGCTGTACCAGTTTCAGCCATATATGCTAAAGCAACCACATCCTACAGTAAGTAAGTATACAAATACATTTCTTGGTGTATTTATTAGCCTGCTATCATACATCACAGAATAAAAAAAGAGTATTCTGCCAGTATGATAATCGAACAGCCTATTCGCTATATATTATGACATTGAGTACTTTAAGTACCCTTATGTACTTATCGATGTACTTAGCACAAAATGTTTTTTAGGTCATCATGTCTGGAGGGCCCTCAAGAGACAGAGACATAGGGGGAAAATGGGAATCTTGTGCATCAAAAAGAAAAAGAAAATCTTATACCATTGTATCAACCAAGCTATGAGTTCAAGTATGATGAAATTTCTTAAGAAAACTTTAGGTGTAACTGTTCCAGAGGCCTCCAACGAAGCTCTCATCCAAGTGTCTTCAGTTTCTCAAACAGAACCAGCTTCAGGGTCGAATGAATCTCTTACCCTTTCTGATACAGCATCAGAGTTGGGTGAAACTGCTGTGATCCGAAATTGTGAGCTGAATAACGACTTCAAAAGTTATAATAAAGAACAAACCATTCATATCACGCAGTCATTTATTGAATTAGATCCAAGAAAGTGGGTATTTCCAGTACCAGATTTGCAGTGTGGTGATCTAATTCAAAACCCAGAGAAATCTGATGAAAAAAATAAAAGACATTTTACTAAATTTCATTTTACTACACTTGCAGACACAGATAGTAAAAGAGGGATATTGTGACTGAAAAGATCTGAGTAGGATATTGCAAAGGCCTGAACAAAGTCAAGGATACATGGAATGTATGATTAGATGGATGGAATTCTCTAAAGAAATCAAATACGGAAAAACAATAGATAAGGAAAACGAGAGACTGATTAGGGAATCACAAAAGTATTGGTATAACTTGTCTCAAAGATTGATCGATATTACAAAATACTTAGCTTCGCCCGATCTGGCATTTAACCTGAACGATAGCGGAAATAATGGAAATTTTATAGACCTATTTAAATCGTTATCCTAATATGATCTAACACTAAAAGAGCACTTGCAACATATTAACGAAAAATAGCTTTGTCATCATTCTCTAAGCCACAACATACAAAATGAATTAATTATATTAATGTCCAAATCTGTTATCAATGAAGTAATAAACAGTGTCAAACAAGCAAAATATTATGCCTTCATGCTCGATTGTACCAGGGATTCTAGCTGTGTGGAACAACTGTCAAGGATATTAAGATTTTCTAATTTCTCAACTGTAGAAACAGAAGAACATTTCTTTGGGTTTATGCATTGCAGGAACAATGGGAGAGTATTTAACAAATGCCATTTTAAAGGAACTAGAAAAAATGGACTAGACATCCAAAACTGTAGAGGACACGGACATGATAATGGTGCCAATAGGGTTGGCATAAATAAAGGTCTTAGAACAAGAATACTCAATATTAATCCACGAGCTTTGCTGACATCGTTTGGATGCCATTGTTAGAATTTGCTTCTGATAGATACCACTAACACATCTACAATAGCTTAAACGTTTTTCGGCTTCGTCAATAAATGTTATGTGCTTTTTACAAAGCCAAGCAAGAGTTGGGATCTTATAAAAACTAAACTGAAATGGACATTGAAATCTCTGTCTGAAACAGAATAGGAGCTGTAAAAGCGATATTTTTGCAATTTGATGATGTCATCGAAAGTGTGATTGAGCCGAAAAATAGAACTGATGACTCCAAAACTCTAAGCAACTGTGAAGCAATCTTGAAGGAAATGTTAACTTTCGAGTTTATTGTTGCAATATACGTGTGGTATGAGATTTTACTATGTGTCGACAATATAAGCAAATTATCGGTTCAAGTGAACTTGTAAGTCGCTATTGATACTTTACATTCATTTCTTGACTGGATTCGAGTACTACTTAACACGGGATTTGAAACAAGCATTACAGAGGCTCCATTATTTGTAGAAAAAGTAATTCCGAAATTGGGTCTCAGTTTTTAAAAATAGCACAAAGAAAACGAATGTTTGGTTATGAACAAATTGAAGAACCTATACAATCTGCTGAAAAGCATTACAGAGTTAGCATTTTTAACATAATAATGGACGTTATATAGTCAACACTGATTGTCGATTCAAAGTGCTCAACGAATATTTTGAATGGTTTGGTTTTACTTACGATATGAATTATTTGAAATCGTTGTCCAAGGACGACTTTCACAAATATTGTAATGAATTAGGTACAACACTACGAGAAGGCGAAAATAGCGACATACAGCCTTTCGAACTTTATGAGGAACTCCAACTTTTGAAACCCAACCTACAGGACTCAACCAAAGAAACAAAACAACTCCTTAGTATATATTAGAAAATAATTTGGAAGAATAATGCTTGGAGTTGTCGCCAGTTCAGCTTCTGCTGAGAGAATTTTCTCAAAGTTTCAACTGATTAAGACATAATTAAGAAACGTGATGTGCCAAAAAAGACTACCTGCGTTGTTGGTACTATCAGCTGAAGTCGACATGGGGTTGGTGATAACTATGATGTAAGCTTAAAAAAATTCAGTGAGGCAAAAAGCCAGGAATTTCGTTTATTTTGGTTTGTGTTTGTTTAATGTAATTTTTATCATTGTAATGATACTTGTATATTATAATAATAAAGTTTGTGTATAATTATTGTTAGTGTAGAATTTAGCTTATTTACTCTAACATTTTCTTTCTGACTGAGAAGTGAAAGTGGTCTCGCAAAGCTGATTCGTCGCTGACATTCAATTTTCACCTAGCGCTGTCACTGGAGAAGGCTGCAGTAAAGGAAAGTAGCTTCCAGGAGATTGACCACCCAACCTATAGTCCAGATCTAGCCCCATGTGAGCATTATCTCTTCTCCAAACTGAAGAAAGATCTTCAAGAAGGAAATTCGGTTATAACAGTGAAGTGAAAGCTGTTGTAATGGGACATTTGACAGATAAAGAGTCAGATTACATTTTGAAAGGCATAGAACTGTTATTTCACAGATGTGAAAAGTATATTGAAATAAAAAGTGATTTACCTCGGAAATTAGCATCATTGTTTTATTTTTACGACTTTAAAACGTTGTCAGGCCAGAAACTTTTCGAACCTACCTTGTTCTTTTCATGTAGAACACTTTTTTCGTGTGATGCGTCATTTTCGAGATATTCAGTTGCTTCAACAAACGACAGACATCAATAATGAAGACCTTTTAGATAAGATTTATGTATTGAATCTAGCAACACATGTCACAAAAAGTGAATTCAGTGGTGAGGCTAAGCTAAGATTTAAAATGGTCCATAAATACAAGCCCTCAGTACATTGTGTATTAGAGATATTTCCCAGAGTTTTGAGCATATTGCTGGATGGTGCTAACCTCTGTGTTAGGTCATGACACTGAATGTTATACAGTGCCCAAATGCTTTAAATGTTACAGTCTAGGACACCCTACTAAATTATGTATAAGTAACAAGGTTTGTGTTCACCATGGCAAAGCAGGACACCTAAACAACGACTGTCCCAAGAAATGCGAGAAACCTGTGTGTATTCCATGCTCATACAGGATCAAGCCTTGTTGTGGAGTAGGTACAGTATGTCTAATGTATATGCTTTTATTTCAACGAGAAATTCAGAGGACCGACTATGGCCATGGCTAATAAAACTATTCCCTTCTCGTTTATAACATCGTGTGATGCATGATTTTCGTATACAAGCATCAGCATGTTGCAAGAAAGACGAAGGCACAAACCCACATGTACTATAGCTAGGAACTGGTGCTGTGCTATAAAGTGGCACAGACAGTTAGGGTCACATGGACCAATGGACCATTCTTTGATAGCCTTCAGCAGAAAAAACACTTTTAGCCTAAGAACAGATATAATTAAACTCATATATATATATATATATATATATATATATATATATATATATATATATATATAGTATTGATAGAATTAGAGGCTCTCCAGCAGGAGACTGTATATGAGAAGGATCAATACGTGATACTAGATGTACAAGTGATAGAAAGAACACAATAGCACTTTCCTTTCAGCCTACAAATATATCATTGGGTACCACTAATAGTGAGTGTGCTGTACGTATGGTAAATTTCATATATGGAGAAATGGTGTGTTCTGTATCTAATACTGTAACTGGGGGCACAACGTTCCCACTACAGGCTAAAAGTGCACTAACACCTAGTATTAAGCAGGCAATATGTGGTAATGAGCTTAACATATACAGGTTTATCCATTAACACAAACATTGGGCTGCATGTGGTCCTTCCTACATAAACATAGTAAATGCGAAAATGCAAAACATGGCTACATTATTACTAAATGCATCCAAACAGACCCAGCCTGTTGTTACTCTATTCTTAGCTGCCGAAAAACAAACACTGGTAGCCATCCATTGGAGAATGAAAAATGTGTAAACAGCAGCATGTCTGTTGAAAACCACCAATCCACATCCAAACAAATTCTCTGTAAGCCACCGTGCAGTGGCTAGCGGAGGGTACCCTGTACTACTACTGGTTTTTTACTTTCCTGTTCCATTCACAAATGGAGCGAGGGAAAACGACTATCTACATGCCTCTGTATCAGCCCTAATTTCTCCTATATTATCTTTCTGCTTCTTACAAGAAATGTATATTGGTGGCAGTAAAATCGTTTGCAGTCAGCTTCAAATGCTGGTTCTATACATTTTCTCAATAGTGTTCTTCAAGAATTCCCATTTAGTTCCCGAAACATGTGGTACGGTGTGTTGACTTCCATGCTGGTTGCAATTCGACGTGTGCTCCTCCATTCAGCAAAAGTCATAACACAGCAGTTACACCAGCTCAAGTGGGAGACACTCGAGGACCCACCCTGTAATCATAATCTCGTCTCATGTGATTGTCGCCCCTTTGATGGATTAAAAAAGGCGTAGAAGGGTCGACGATTGCTGTTGGACAAGGCTGTGCAGCAGGTAATTAACGACTTCTTCATGCAGCAGGACAGGGCGCTTTACAAAGTGGTGCATCTGTGGGATGATTGCCTCAATGTTCACAGCGGTTTTGCCTGATTGACATAGCGATTCTGAACTTTATGGCCTTCAAATGAAAGTTTTTGATTGCTCCTTATAAATCAGTAACATACCCTACACCAGAAGCTACAGACATAATAATACTTCATGCGCACAATCTACTGACCAAAATAAAAGAGTTGAGCAATCTGCTTCTACAGGTTTTTGACAGGGGAGAGGAACCTTGGATTTACACAGAATATATGTGAACTTTGTGAATGAGTGTACTTTGATCCATCCCTAGAGGCACCGAAGTGCTGTGTATATGCCGGATACGTCTGGTATTGGGTGTTTCAAAATGAATGTAGGGGTTTTAAGGCTTTGTAGCATTTACTACACTCAACTTACGGTTATAAATAATATATCAAATGAAAGAGCAACTCACACAGTTTTTCCTACAAGTGTTCAGTGTGAGCATCATTTGTCACATGCTGCACATCGACTCGATTGGCAAGTTCTTCCCAAACCTTGATCAGTGTGTCTGGAGTAATTGGCGCAACAACTGCTTCAACTCTGTTTCTTAAATTGGGTAGCTCAGCTGGTAGTGGGAGCACCAATGGTCCTTTATAAAACCCCAAAAGTAAAAATAGCATGGTGTCAGATCGTGTGAACGTTGAGATCATGTAAAACAAACTGTCATCTGGCTCCTTATGGCCAGTGCAGCAGATAGGTACGGTGTCGTTTAAGTTGTGCCAGTGAGATGGCACATCATCGTGCTCCAAAATAAAGTTCTGTGGTTAAATTTCTTTCAGTTGAGAAAAGACCCATATTATAGCACATCAAGATAAGAAACACCTGTTACAGTTGCTTCTCTGAAAAAGAAAGGTCCATAAACTTTCCATCTGGATATGGGACAAAAAACGTTCCATTTAGGGGATCTCGTTGCAACAGTACCACCTAGTGTGAATTTGATGACCCTGAGAAGCGTACATTAAGTGTGTTCACATTTCCACTTAGGTGAAATGTCGATTCATCAGTGAAGACGACACAATACAGAAAATCTTCATCATCATGCAGCAACATTTTGTTTGTAAAGTTGGTACATAAACTTTTTAGCCTATGGGCTCTAGAACTTGTGACTGCTGCAAACCATAAGGATGTAGCTGTACATATCTTCTTATAAGTCTCCACACAGAATTCACGAATAGCCTTCCAAACTGATTTCTTGGGGCTATGGGTGAAAAAATCTCCCTCTCATTCAACATGCTATTCTTGGTTGTCGTGTACTCTTCCCTTTGCACACAGACACACAAACAAAACTGCTTGGGTTGCTCTTTGATGTATTATTTATACTTGTAAATTGAATGTAGTAAATGTTACAAACCCTAAAACCCCCAATACTCATTTTGAAACACTTGGTGCGTTAAGTCTACTACATTTGAATGCTCGGAGGAGCTCACTGCTAATATATAAAATGGACAACATCTTTGAAGAAAAGGGAGTGCATGTAGCATGCTTTCAGGAGCCCTATTCTGTAAATTGAAGAATACCTGCTTCCCTAAAAAGACCATGGACATAGCAGGTGATAATAGGCCACTGTCAGCTATGTTTTACTTAATATTTACTGTATTGTAGCCATGAAAGCTTAGCTGTGCGATAAACACATGGTCACTCTTGAACAAAAATTCAGTACCTACTTACCTGGTTGATTCTCTCAAGTAATTATATGCAATATTCACGTAGTATTAAACGACACATTAATCAAATAAAGTCAGTTGTACACTACAGCTGGAATGAATTTCTTATCGTACAGCTGATGCAAATGCAAAGTTAAGTCTGCGTGCACAGTAGTGTATCCGAAGAGACAGGAATACCGTTGTGAAAGGCAATACACTAGACAAACCAAATAGCGCTGAACGAAGCGCGACAGTCCCCTACATGCATGCATAGGGTGAGCAGGAGTGACCACTAACATAGATATAACAATTGCTAGCAGTTCAGCAGCAGCAAGAGTTACAGGGTGCAAGGTGCTTCAATACTTAACTTGATTTGATGTATGGGGGCAACCATATAGGTTCATTATAGAGAAAGTTTGTGGTCCAACGGTTATGTTCACAATCAGAAGAGCAGGTGTTAATGTGACACATGGATGGGAGGACTCAGCATAGTACCTGGTTGGCTCGTTTTTACCTTATATGTCGCTAACATCGATAATGACGAACGTTCAGGGAAGTCTTTGAGCTGGATTACAACGACCAAACTGTGGTAACGCCTTTTGAACAGGGGGCTGTAGCAATTGCGATAATGAACTTAAAGAATAATGAGGTTCCAGGTCCAGATGTAATATACCCTGAAGTCATAAGGAAGATATGATAACTTAGAGTGCCAAGCTTAACATCTCTCTTTAATGAAGCTTTAGTACAGGGAAGGAGTCCCTCACACTGAAAAGTGTCAGAAGCTTAATACTCAACAGGGGTACAGATAAGGTTCCAACTACTCACAAGAGCTACAAACGGATATATCTGATGAAAAGTCTGGCTGAGGTCCAGGAGCACCTGTTGTGTGATCTATTGTAGGCCAATGGGGAGCACCTGTGGCTGAGCCAGTGCCAATACAGTTTCCAGAAAGGCAGATCCATTGGTGACTCTATCAACAGAGCCCTTGAAACTGTCAATGGCTCCAGAATTAAGTACACATAGCAATCATGATTGACATTGCCATCACATTCAACAGTCACTTGTGGCCTGCATAGTTTAACTATCTCAGGGATCTTTGGGTTCCAAGGGATCTGTGCAACAGGTAGTGTTGAGGGGTGCATAGGAAAACAATAAGTTATTAAAAAGAAACTAAAGACTGTCCGCAAGACTCCATAAGTGGTCCTGTCTTTTGGGACTTCACTACTGAACCTCTTATTTTCTCCTCACCAAAGATAAAACTGTCAGTGGGATAGTGGGGTACACAATGTCCTGGTGATGGTATCTGCAGACTCTCAGGTGAAGCTCGAGGAAAAGGAATGTGGAGCACTCGAACAGATGCAGAGGTGATGTTCAGATAATAAAGTAGCCCTAGAAATTCACAACAGAACGTATACATTGCTCCATGACCAATTACCTAAGACTAGAAATCGTACAGTTTAGATTAGCGACCTCTCTACATCGCACAGCGAGATCTTTAGGTATTTGGGATGGCAATTGGGTGAAGGAGGAATTTTATGAGAAATATTAAGCAAGCCACCGAAAACACACTGGAAATTACGCACAAGTTTGTGCAAGCTGGAGCCATGAGCCATAAGCTGCTGTTGCATTCCATAGGTGTGTACTACAATACCATCTTCAATGCTATAGTTGGCTTTGCAGCCTGTGATTCAAGAACTGTAGATTCATCTTTAGACGAGCACAGAGGAGCGTACTCCTCAGGCTTGTTGCTGCTTTTGGGATAACATCTACTGAGTATATTCCAGTGATACTGGGGATCTGCCCCATCAGTATTCAGGTACAATACAGAGTAGCATACTACTTGTTAAGTTGAGACAGACTTAACTTAGCGCAAATGATTGCAGGGGAAAATATCAATAACAAAATACAGCTCCCAGTTGTGGGAACAGATGACAGGAATGACCACCGGTATGTATGCATACAAATGTTGAAGTCAGACTATGTATGTGCCTAGATGAACCAACTAAGGGAATGGTGCACAGAAACACTGGTCAGGGTCCTTATCCTACCCATATACACAAAATAGGGACAAGGGCAATGGATCTTGGTGACCATGGAGAAATAGGGATGTCTGAACATGTAGTGCTTCACTGTAGTTTGCACTAACTTTGGGCAGGGTAGGTCAAAATACCGAAGGATGGAACTTACTTCAGCAACACTGCAGTATGAGTTTTACAATGGGGAGCATAGGGATATTAATGATGAAGAATGGGCTAATATACCTGGTAACCAAGAGGGTAAATGCAAATGAAGTTTGAAGTATAACAGTACAAGAAGAACAACTGCAACAGGACAACCTCAAGAAGGAGCTCAACAGTGGAACAGTGCTGAGGAAAGCTCTTCAAACTTTCTAAGTTCGGAAGGAGACGATGATGAGTGGGAATGGAATGATGACGTGTATGAATTGGAATGGAATGATGACATGTACATTAATGATGCTATGTGTTCATTTATAGGATTTTATAAATTGCATAAAAATTAACAGTGTAATGGGTTCATTTCCAGTGCACAGTTGAGAGAAAAAAAAGGAAAAACAGGAAATTAGTTATAGGAACCCAAAGGTAATGCAAAGGCTCGAGTGCAGTGGCATCACATAAGACCATTTGGTAGTAGTTTAATATATGCATTAACTTAGATGTAGTGTAATTATCTCTTGAGCAATTCTAAGGTTGCTGTTCACTGTTGTAACTGATTAGGGATAGAGGGTCATGTGGTGTTGAGTTTTTTTTCCTTTTTATTTCATTTTCTCTTCACTTTTCCTGCTTTCTTTATTTTCTACGTTTTTATCTTAAAACAGTTGAAGATGTTAGTTGTAGACATTAATACTACATATTTAACGTTAATCTGAAATTTACAGAATATAAGGCCCACTTTAGACTCACAAGACAGTGGAGTCAGATGTACAGCGATAAATAAATATATAAATAAACTTATTTGCTACTGAAAATATGTACATAGAAACACATCGATCAATATTCGTGAGGGAACACGTAGATCCTCTTTACCTGACCACTGTGGTGTTTTGTTCTGTCTAGGAAATAACATCAGAAACAACTGTAGTTTTCTTTAATAGGGCTGACCTTTTCAGTCAGGAAAAGTTATTTGATAAAAATTGCTTTAGTAATTTATGTTCTTTTCGATATACTGAGTTGCGATCAGCATTTTTTAGTTAGTATAAAACATAAATAGTTCTTTGCTTTCTGATATCTGGCCCCTCTTATAGTAGCACACCCAGTGTAAAAAATGTCCATGTCGCCATGGAAAAATTGCATGGTGTCGCAAAAACAAAGCAAAATAATAAAAATAAAGACTAAGAGCCGCGAAAGCAGTAAATTCATTACCATAACCCATAACATGACTGAGCGTGGCGAATATATGTTAATTCCCGATGATAGTAGATGCCAACACCGTGCTCCCAGTTTTTAGTGGCACAACATGAGAGACGCAACTTTTGCCACGCCACAAAAAGTTTAGCTTCGTTCCACTTCCTTGTGACACTTTCCTAGGACCACTGCTCCCTGGTGGCAATATTCCGAAACACGAGCATTCCGTCGCATTTATCGTGCAGTAACTGCTGCTTTACTTCATCTTCCATTCAATTTCGGCTTCTAAAACTACAACAACAGCACTCTACCTTTGATTTTCCGCAGCAGTGTGTGTGTGTGTATGTGTGTGTGTAAACCTTTTACATATCTCACGAAGGAATAAATAAACAAACTTCATATATGTAACCAAAAAAGCAAGTCGTATCAACTTCGTAATTTGTCACCCCAAGCATTGTATAAATTGTGGATTATATGCACGATATATCTCCAGAGTGTGATGTAGCAGCTGTTAAACTAAGACTTAATTATCCAAAATTCCTGTATCAATGAATACAGTAAGATTCTTGGAAAAATGGCGTGTCTGCAGATGATATTTACGTGGCAGCTGTTGGTTATTTTGCCACTGCAGACAACATTTTCATGTCTGAGTGTTATTACTTTTATAAATGTATTTATTTCCCTTGATTTATCCCTGTGCGATATTTATTTTCGGATCGGACATTTGGGTTTCGTATTCCTTGTATTTAAGCCCATAACCTGCACCATAACATTCATACCCGCCCATATAATTTCAGTTGACGCCATACTGAAAGCTGTGCAACTACACAGAATCTATGGCGCACTGTGTGAACAGTAGCTCACTATGCCACCACAGCAGGCCATTGACTATGGCGCCACATTATATGCGTGTCTGAACCCGGTTTTACATTTAAACCTTTCTTCCGGAGAAATATTATCACTGACGTCCATCCCCCCCCCCCCCCCGCACTTCCGGTGAGGGTCTGTGTGAAAGACACGATTTGAAATGCATTGGAATGTTTTGACTGTCTATTCTGTCCCATTTTGTTCCTCTGACATCGTGTTTACATGGGGCTCCCAAAACCGAATTTAGTAAACCCATTCCCCAATGCCTCTTCTCGGTGGTCAGGTAAACATTTCAAAGTCGATTTTGGAAATCCGCTTCTGGTTTTCGCTCCTATGTAAACGCGACTGGTTTTGAAACTTGATTGGACTGACTGGTTTAATAAATTTTCTGCTTATATGGACGGAATGCCGTTTCGCACACTGAAGGATAAGAAGAAATATTAGACTGGAGCTGTTTACTCCTCGTCTAATTGAAAATAAATATCGATTGCGATGACTAAATCACAAACTGTGACTGCTGTTTTTCGGGCTCCATATTTAGCTGGAATAGGAAATCCGCTTCAGGCCTTCACATGTATTAAACGCAACAGCGAAAACCGGGTTCCGAAATTTTGTTTTCGTCTTTCGGAAGATGTGTCACATGTAAACGTAGTGACTGACATCGCACTTTTGCCACTGTAACACAACAAACCGTATCAAAAATGACGCCTTCAGGAGAGATGTTTATAATGATGTGTATCGCTGGACTTCATATTTTTGTAATGCGCCAGTATAAACACCTAAACTATTTAAAATCACGATTGCTCGTTAGAAGATTCCGAGGCAGATTTATACAGTTTAAAATTTGTAGCTATATTTGAGCCACAGAAACATTAAGGTGGTTTTCGACTTAAGCCTACACGACGGGGAGTGTTAATGTCAAATGTTGGTACACCGTGCAGCAATGCAAGCAAAAGGCACTGATTGAGTTGTAAACAAAAACAAACCGAATGACAGTTGTTGCGTGATGTAGGAAATTGCGGCAATGAATCTCAATTGCTTTCATTGCGTGCTGGTTTCTGAGAATACCCCAGTCTCTGTTTAATAACTTGGCGCTTGTTGGATACTTCATCATTAGCATTACTGAACACAGAGGCCGTATTTGAATGATACAGTGAAGAACACACCATTGGTAGCCTTTTTATTTTGCCATGGCATTGTCAAACCTCACATTACTTAGTCAGATTGCTGGCTATGTAATCGCTTTAATACTGTCAGTGTGTATGACTGTGCCGTTGAGCATGCACCAGGATGAATTTAGGTACATATTGCATTTGTCTTTTCCTGTTGGAATACCCATGTAAAAGGAAATATACTATTTTTTTGTTTTTGATTTGTTTAGAGGGCATTGCCTGTTGTTTTCCACTGGGATTTGGCAAGAGGACGACGGACAGTTCAGTGTAGATTGGGCCTCGCAGGCATATTGTAATTACGGCATTTTCGTTGGTGTGACGCTGTTTGTGACTTCAGCTATTCAGATTTATCGGCTGTCGATGTTCATGTACAAGGGAATCGACAGGTAAGCTGTACGAAATTTAACGTTTATTTTACTGCCAATATACACGTGAAACTCACACTTGTACCACTTGAGTAAGAGGTAAAGAACACTAAGAACTTGATCATCACAGTTGATCAAATAATGAGGAAGTAGCTCGACACAAAATGAAGAAATAGGGAAAATAGTTCATTAATTTTCATAGATGCCAATGTCATTGTGCAGAAACTGCTCATTTTATTTGCGGAAGGAAATTACAATTGCCCGTTGTAGGGCACCCTAGATTAGATTATATTCGATTCAATTTTCCTTCCATAGACTCAAAAACGAGATAATTCTTGTGGGCGTGGAACAAGTCAGAAAGTATAACATAAAAAACATAAAACATTTGAATATAACAACACTACCCTGATCACTTGCCAGGAGATTGTCAAAATAGGTGAATACACTACAGTTATCTGAAGCTGCTAATATTTACAGAATTAATACAGTGCCGGAATGAAACATAGTTATGCTCTTTTAATAAATTTATCATTCATAAAATAATGATTGTTGTAACCAAGTGCTGTCAGAACTGAAATCTACGACATTTTTATTAAGCTGGTTTAACAGTCCGTGTTAAGACATTCATCAGTAGAGTAGGGGGAGCTGGCTATCAAAAAGTTGGTAAAACTACAAAAGCTCCCAGGGAAATCTTAAGATGGTGAACCAGTTAAATTGTGAATCAATGTTTCATATGATTTTTTAATATTAAAACATGTGGCTGGGGAGGTGGATGAGTGAAGATAATTACCTGTTTTTACTGTCAAAAGTAATTACACATTTGCTGTTAATCGTACGTGCATAGGTGCTGCCAACATCTGCACCTGAGTGGCCCATTGTAAACTTTCAAACTCTGTTTAAACTGTGCATTATCTAAAACCAAGTTTTTAATGATTGCTGCCAATTTATTGAAAATGTGTGTTCCTGAATATTGGTCCCCTCTTTGGGCCAAGGTAAGTGACTTTAGGTCCTCATGTAGATTGTTCTTATTCCTAGTATCAATACTATATATTGAGTTATTGGTTGGAAATGAGATATATAACTTGCAACAAATTTCGTTGAAGAACAAATTTACTGAGGAGCAGTGGTGAGAATACCAAGTTCCTTGAACAGGTTTCTAAATGGTATTTGTGAATTTACGCAACAAATGATTCCTATTACAAGCTGTTGCACACTAAAAACGTTTGCTCGGTTTAATGAGTTACGCCGTAATATGATGCCCTTTCCAAATGAGTTTATTAGCATGTTGTAATCCCAGAAATTTATTACTGTCAACCTCTTCAATCTGCATATAGTGGATCTTTACAAAGTTTAATGATAGTAAATTAGATTCAAACCATTCCTTAACAACAGTGAAAATTTGATGAGCAACCATTTCTAAATCTGTACTTGACTTGTTACTTATTGCAATGTTTGTACCATCTGTGAACAAATCAAACTTAGCATGTGGAAATGTAACATTCAAGAGGTCACCAATGCACTGAAGAAAAAAGCAATAGACTCAAGGTGGAACCTTGAGGAACACCACATGTAATTAATTCACAATCAGAAGTGTGACTGCTTACTGTTAGGTAAGACTCAAACCATTTTGCAGCACTGCCGGTGACACCATAACATTCTAATTTACTTAAGAGAATGCTGTGATTCACACAGTCAGAGGCTTTTGACAGGTCACAGAAAATGCTAGCAGCCTCTAATTTGTTATCTAATGAATTAAATATGTTCTCACTGTACATATAAATAGTTTTCTCTATATTGGAAGCCTTAGGGAAACCAAACTGTGACTTGGACAATATATTATATGCAGTCACATGCTTAAGGAGTCACTTGAACACAACCTTTTCAAATATTTTTGAAAAAGCCAGCAAAAGTGAAATTGGTCGATAGTTTGATGGTATCTCGTTATCCCCCATCCTGTAAAAATGCTCAACTTCAGCATATTTTAGACAGGCTGGAAATGTTCTGCTGATAAGAGATTGATTACACAAATAACTTAAGATAGAACTCAACTCACATAAGCATTCTTTGATTAATTTTATTGACATGTTATCATAACCACTAGAATACTTAATAGATTTTAAGGATTTTATGATGGATTCTGCTTCTCTGGGAGACGTGAGTGTCACTTCCATTTTACTGACGTTATTTGTAAAGACTGGTCTCAACTCCATTGCCCTGTTTACTGAACCTGATATCCCCAATCTGTCAGTAAGAGAAACAAAGTACTTGGGTAAGAGGTTTGCAACACTACATGCACTTGTTATCAGTGCCTCATTTATTTTTAGAGCTATCTATTGCTCTTTGCTTTTGGCCACACCTGTCCCTGTCTTCACTAAATTCAATAAAATTTTTATTTTGTTGCCTGATGTAATTATCATTTTCTCATAATAAAGTTGCTTAGATTTCTGGATTACTTGCTTCAGTATTTTCTGAAACAGTTTCAGAAAATCAAGAATAATCTTCTTCTGAAAGAGTCTGATGTGAAAATAGTCTCAAATAACTACACAATTTGATCAGCAAAGAATAGGCGCATAGAGATGTTTTCAAAGCACCTGACAAATGTACATTATTTAGATGGGGCATTAATGAAACTATAAAATATATATAAATCAAATTGTGGTGCTCTTGGTCATGTAAATTACATTTTGTACATATGCCAGCAAAGTAATCTTGCTTCCAGGTTTGGCTATATGTATGATAGCCAACACAGTATATAGAGAAGTATGTAGAAAACATTTTCCAGCACAAATTCATAGTAAGGTCTGATAATTACTATAGAATTTAAAAATATGATGATATATGAAGATCAGTAGAGTCTACAGATACAGATACCAGACCTGTGAGATAGATTTATTTATTTATATACTTGTTCCATAGATCTGTACATGTGAGCAAGTCACTCAGATGTGGAACGTGCCAATATACATAATAAAATACATAGAATAAAGACATTGTTATAGTATTAATAACAGTGCACAGAAGTCATACTTATTAGCTTAAAAACTAGTCAACATAAATGTAAAGATAGCAGTTTCATATTTAGGGCATTATTGCATTTATTTTAACCTTGAACAGTAATCAAAACTTCCCACTTTGGGTTTAAAAGTGACCCAAAAATGGAAATGAGAAAAATAGGAATTTTTACATTAGGGCATTATTACATTAGTTTAACAGTAAACAGTGTCAAAAAATTTAAAAACATCTTTCCAATCTGGGTTTTACTTATTTCTCTGAAAGACTTCCTCTAGTGAATAAAGTGAGGTCTCAAGTAAATAATTTTTCAAGCTACGTTTAAATACTGATGTACTACTCCTTATACTTTTGATACTGTTGGGTAGGGAATTGAAAATTTTCGTTCCAGCGTACTTTACCCCTTTCTGAATAAGTGTCAAGTTCTTTAACTCACAGTGGAAATCCTCTTTTCTTCTGGTGTTATGTTCATGATGTAGGCAATTCCTTTCATACAGAGTGGGGTTATTTATTATGAAGCACATCAGTGAATATGTGTACTGAGATGTTGCTGTCAGTATTTCAAGTCGTTTAAAAAGATTTCGACATGAGGTTCGTGGGGGTACACCACAAATGATTCTTATTGCTCTTTTTTGTGCTGTGAGGGTTTTCTTTGTGGCAGGTGTATTGCCCCAGAAGATGATGCCATAACACATGACTGAATGAAAATAGCCAAAGTAAGCTGACTTTGAGATGGTAATGTCATTGAAGCGTGACAAAATTGGTAAAGCAAATGTTGCCGACGTCAGCCGTTTTAGTGTTTGTAGAACGTGATGTTCCCAGTTCAGCCTACTGTCCACATATACGCCTAGGAAGTACACTTGCTTTATCATCTGATCATTCTGTGTGATAACTATTTCTTTTGGGTTTTTGTGGGTTGTCTGGAACTGGATAAAATTGGTTTTTTTCAGGTTTATTGAAAGGGAGTTAATACTAAACCAACCCAGAACTTCTTTAAGGATATCATTGACCTCGGATTCTAAGTCAGTAGTTGACACATTATCCACCACAATGCTCGTATCATCAGCGAACATTGTAAATTTACACTGCTTATTGATGGATAAAGGCAGGTCATTAACATATATGAGGAACAGCAAGGGCCCAAGCACTGATCCCTGTGGCACTCCATGCTGCACAATTCCCCACTCAGTCCACTATATATTGTGATACACTATCTGAAACATCTAGAATAATCTTCTGCTTCCTATTTTCGAGGTATGATTTTAACCACTTCCCTACAGGTCCTGTAATTCCATAATGACAGGCCTTCTTGAAGAGTATCTGGTGATCTACACAGTCGAACGCCTTTGATAGGTCGCGTAAGACACCAATTGGCAGCCTCTTGCTGTTTATAGACTCTAGAACATCATTTGTGAATGAGAAAATTGCGTTATCTATTGAAACTCCCTTTTGAAAACCAAACTGCTGACTGTTAATGATGTTCAGGGCACCAAGCTGTGCCACAATCCTGTTGTACAGAGCTTTTTCCAGGACTTTTGAAAATGTTGTTAATAGAGAGATAGGGCGATAGTTTGACACATTTGTAGCATCCCCTGCTTTGTACAGGGGCCTGACAACAGAGTATTTCATTCTGTCTGGAAACACTCCTTGTTGCATGGATGTGTTGCAGATGTGAGACAAAACTTCGGCCACTTCACTACATAAAGCCTTCAACAGCTTGCTTGAAATATCGTCGATACCAGCAGAATGTTTATTTTTCAAAGACTGTATGATTTTTTTTATTTCATTGGCAGTAATGGGAAGCACACTTATTTGACTGAAAGGTTCTGGAAAATTATTTTTCATTATACAGGCAGCTTTATCTACAGAACCATGGCAACCTATCTGTGTTGGGACAGTTAAAAAATGTTGTTTAAAGATTTCAGCAATTTCCTCACTATTAGTTATCTCTGAGTTGTCAACAATTAAAACAATATTTTTGTCTTTGGTGTAGTTTACAGTCCCTGTTTCTCTCTTTATCACATTCCAGATTGTTTTAATTTTATTTTCAGAATTAGTAATTTCAGATGCTATACACATACTTTTAGAGTTTTTGATTACTTTGGCAAGAATTTTACAGTAGAGTTTATAATGTTTTAGCTGAGCAGGGTTGTTAGAATTCTTTGATGCTATGTAGAGTTGTCTTTTTCTCTGACAGGAAGCTATGATGCCCTTAGTGAGCCATGGTTTTTTTGCAGACCTAGCAGGTTGGACTCTGTATGACTTCTTTGGAAATACACTTTCAAAGGTACCTGCTATCTCATTTGTGAATAAATTGTATTTTGAATTAGCAGTTTCTGCTAGATAAACAGGTGTCCAGTCAGTATGCTGAAGACATGATCTGAACGTTTGAATAGCTTCCTCACTTATTTTCCTTACTGTTTTCCATCTAAGTGAGGTGTCACTCAGAGGAATTCCCAAGTTGTTGAAAGTAACTCGTTGTCCGTCATGGTCAGACAGACCATTTATAACCATTTCAATATTAATATGGTTGACTTTACTCTGATCAACAAAAACGTCATGAATGAGAGTACTGGAAGAGGTTGTGGTTCTGGTGGGCGAGCTAACCACGGTAACAAGGTTGTACGTGCCCATGAGATTTTCAAACTCCACCTTGCAGGGAGAATTAACCAAGAAATCTATGTTAAAATCCCCAACAACTACCATGCCCATATTTTTTCTACTTAAGTACAACAAAAGAGTATCTAATTGTTTAACAAACACTTTAAAATTATCAGATGGTGCCCTGTAAACTGCCACAACTGTTAATCTGGAGACAGTGTCTGGCACCTCTATAGCACATACTTCAAAATGTAGCTCAAATCAGAATCTTTGTACATCTATTGCCGTGAACAAGACGTTGTTTTTTACATATACAGCTACTCCTCCTTTGTCCATATAGTTCCTGCGAAGATGATGGTATTATGGCACATGAATGATATTACGTCATGTAATGTCATGTGTGCACAATAAAAGAGAGAACAGTACATTGGCAGTCTTTCTTTTGCATCTAAATTACTTTTTGGTGTATAGGTTGTGGTGACAGTGTGATTTGTAGGGCAGCCTGAGGTCTAGTTCAGACTGAAATGTCACGTTTTGGTTCAGAGTTGACAGAGCAGTATCAGAGGATTCAGTTAACCTAAATTTTATCTGCCATTGCTGAGATACAGATTCAGACCACTACATACCAACAAATACCATCATCCCTAGTTTCTCCAGCAAGACTATGTGATAAATTATTCAAATGCCTTGGATAAATTGAGGAAAACTTCAGATACTGTTTTTTTTTTTATCCAAAGGCTGCTCAATCAATCCAGTTAAACCTTCAATTGTTGTCTTTTGATTTCCCTTTTTGGTGTCCATGTTGTGGTGGAGTTATTACATTGTTTTCTAAGACCCAATTAGCCTGTTGAGGATGATCATTTCTAATAGGGTCATTCCATGTCAGTTCAACCAGGGGCTCCAGCTCATAGTCTCAAATTTGACTGAAATTCAGTACACTAATTCTACCATGTATGGAACACTCATGTACAAAGTATTAGTTTCCCCTGCCAATTAGTTCCAGAATTATGACTTGTGAAAGATGGTGGTGTGACCCAGAAATTGCGACCCGCTTCTGGCAATCTATCTTCAGACCCAACTTCAGGTCTTAATAACTTTGAAACTATTCCACACAGTCCAGTGAAACGTTTACAACCCAGTAACATCCATTTAGAGAACACACTCTATGAATCAAAACACCAACAACTTATTTCTGAGGGAAAATAAAAAATTCCAAAATGTGATTAAAAAAATGTAATACGTTAAAAGGTACATATTGTAGGTGCCCTCTATGTCAAATTTAATTCACTCAAAAAGGGTATAAATTTTTTTTGTGGTAAACTTAATGTGGCCTAAACACACACAAAACTCATCATGCCCATATCAGTCACAGAAACCGAGTTACATGCACAAAAAAATACAAAAATTTGAAAAATTACCTGGAAAATATCGATTTTCGAAGTGTGGTAGCACAAAAGGGACAAGCGGTATCCAAGCCAAATTTCACACACTGCATAAGTAGACCATAATGATACATATCACAAAATTTCAGCATGTTATTGCAAGACATTTGTGTGCAATTGAAGTTGACAGATGTATTCGGTGATGTGGCCATTGTTCCACAACAGTTTTGTAAAACCATATCGTAAACTGTTCTGCCTCTTCTTATCCTCTCCCACAACTGTTTAATCACTAAGTAACAACATATAGACAAATTAACACAAGCTATAATTAATGTTTACTGCACCTTAACTGCTAAAAACCAGTTGATTGTGCTTCGAACAGAAGTTCTCCCACACTTTAGCTACTGTACTCTGTACATTGAGTGGCAAATTGTACTGTCTTCCTGATACTGTGGTAGGAACTGGAACTGTCATAAGAATATACTCAAAAGGCATCCAACACCTGTCTGCCAAACGTGGCCAATGAAATGATCTTGCTGGTCCTGCTGGTGCCATGAAGTTCACAAATACATCACCTTCTGCTTCACAGTACTCTGCAACACATCCTAAGTACCATTTGTCATCATAAACAGCAATAACGTAGCAACCTGGTTCTATGTTGCTACTTTTGCTTCTGAATCCTGAGTCAGACACACTGTGAAGACACACGTTGTGCATGAACCTATAGTTATAACTGAACAGTCTGCTCATCTGCTCATTGTTAGAGTCTGCTGGAGAGAAGGGATGATGGCTCCTTGCGCCTGCAATAGTTTTAATGTGTTCTAGTCTGCTTTTTAGCAACTCTTCGACTTATTTCACCTCATCTTTCAAAACATAGAATGATTGTATGCCAGCGATATTTTTCTGTAACCAGGTAAATAATTGAAGAGGTGTTAGAATGTGACCTTCTGTAGGGTGCTGCAAACTATCTTGTGATGCCATGCGCTTAATGGTAACACCAATACCATAACATACATTTTTACCATGACTTGTTGCGAAAAAATTCCAATCTGCGTGAATCTGAAAATCATGGTAATGATGCATACATTTTTGATATTTTTACAATTTTTGTACTGACTAGCTGCCCCATCACTGAAATATTTTGCAAAATGTATGAGAGGCAGCTTGTTTTTTCACATATGCCATGACAGTGCGAATGTAGACATGAACTGCAGTGGCATCGTGAATTAAACAGTCTCTAAAAATGCAGAGGTTCATGACAGACACATCACCCAATTCACCTGTATAGTAAATCGCAAATGGCTGCAGAGTTGCTTGACTGTTGTCCCATTGATATCCTTGGATGGCATCTTGAACTATAAATGCATAATTTTCAGAAAAGCCTAATATTAATATAATTTCATCTTGTTTCAAATTATCCTTACAAAACTGGAGATGAGCTGACTGTGCTGTTGCTGTGAAGCTGTGTGTGGTCAGTTTGTCTGTTTTTGACAGCAGATTTCAACAAAATCTTCTACTGTACCTTGCTTTGTTTCAAGACTTGTGCGATCCATGTGTGTCCATTGCTTATAAGAAACAAGTTCATCGTCATGCATAAGGAGTTCACCATACAGTTTGTTATTCATGTGTTCTGTAAGATTTGCCTTACCAGGACACTTTTCACACCTGTGTATCATGCAATGGTAGGAACTGATGTCACACACTAGCAGCTTCATTGCACCTTTGTAATCCAGACCAGAATCAAAATATCCACGGATGAACTGCCGGTCTACAGTGTCCAACGGGCCCATTGGACACTGTAGACCGGCAGTTCACCCGTGGATATTTTAATTATCAAATATGCCGGGAGAAAATTTTGATGGGTCTCACATACACAAACATTGTGTGTGCCCCTTGCACTTACAGGCACAACACATTTTGGCTGAAGATTGAAAAAAGGTGATAAACCTACTTCGGTATTAGAATACTTTTCCTTGAATTCTACATATAGTTCTGATATGATGAATAGCAACAGTCTTTTTTGCATCTGTACACGTACATTTCCCATTTTCACCGTTACATAGTCTTTTTTTTTTTTTTTTTTTGGGCATTATTCGGCTGTAGTCATTATTTTCATAAAACTCCAACACTAGCACCTTTATTTCTGAACTCAATTGCTCACTCTGAACCTGCTGAAGTTGTGGAAGCACTCTTTGGGTTCCTTTTATTTTCCTAGCTTGCTTTACCATATATGTAGAAACATTGAATTCCTTTGCAGTAGTCAATAGACCAGCTGGAAGGTGCGAGGGTAAGAATAGCTACCTTTTTTCTGGCATGTGGATATGGAACATTTTTCTTTCAAATCATGCACAATTTTGTCCAAATCAGAGCATTTCTGGCATGATTTCTGTTCCTTTGGAGCTGATAGTTCTTCCTCTTCCACCATTAGTGTGGCAGCTAATTTGTGTTTTAATTCCATTTGGGCTTCTTGTGGTTTTCTTCTGCCATAGCTGGGCCTGTCTCTTTTCCCAACTTTGTGTGTCTTCATGGGAGACAAACCAAGAGCAGTCACTGAAGTATTTAATTGCTCGTCCACTGTGGTTGTAGGTGGCTGATACTCTTAGTCACTGTCATGTAAATTATCAGAATATTCTTCATTTTTTAGCAGTGTAACACACCTGGAACATAGCTTTTGCCCTAGTTTCATGTTAAGTCCCATGCACTGATTCACTTTCAATACTGATTTTATATCAAGTTCTTTGAGGCTGCGCTTCACTGTCTTCTTATGAATCCAAAATGGATCAAAATAACTTCTGTGTAGGAAAGAAGACTTATCCAGAAAAACTTTCATATGATGATAACAAACACTAAAGTTTCCTGGAACTGTACTTCTTTTGCCCATAGGGTGTATCCTGGATCTCCATAGCAACAAATCTTGGTCCGATTCATCCAGATAATACAGTACGAAGCGAATGCCACATTTTGTTCCATATGTTGTTTTATGACATTCAGATGCTTGTGTTCTACCAATACTGCAAGTTGTTTGAACAAAAGCACCACTAGTACACTCTTCTGCCTCCATACTGACTTTCCACAACAATACTGACCAGTCTGAACTAGAATCTTAAAAACATGAGTAACCTGTAATTTTTGCTTGTTTCCTTTGTTGTTCCTGCCTAACAATGACTCATTCTGTTCCTGAAAACTGCCATTGTTTAACTTTCTGTTGTGTAATGGTTCCCAACAATTGCTGCAGCTTTATCTGAAACAAGCTGTCTGCATAATCACTATCACTTGCTAAATCGTGTTAAAAGAAGTGTAACCAAATACATCTCTGTCAACTTTTATTGTACACAAATACCTTGCAAGAACAAGTTGAAATTTTGCCACATATTATATTATGGTCTACTTATGCAGTGTTTGAAATTTGGCTTGGATATCACTTCTTCCTTTTGAGCTACCACACTTAGAAAATCGGTGTTTTTCAGGTAATTTTTCAAATTTTTGTATTTTCGTGTGCATGTAACTCAGTTTTTGTGACTGATATGGGCATGATGAGTTTTGTGTGTGTTTAGGCCACATTAAGCTTACCACAAAAAATTTATACCCTTTTTGAGTGAATTAAATTTGGCATAGAGGGCACCTACCATATGTACCTTTTAACGTATTACATTTTTTTAATCACATTTTGGAATTTTTTATTTTCCCTCAGAAATAAGTTGTTGGTGTTTTGATTCATAGTGTGTGTTCTCTAAATGGATGTTACTGGGTTGTAAAAATTTCACTGGACTGTGTGGAATAGTTTCAAAGTTATTAAGACCTGAAGTTGGGTCTGAAGATATATTGCCAGATGTGGGTTGCAATTTCAAGGTCACGCCACCTTTTTTCACAAGCCATAATTCTGGAACTAATTGACAGGGGAACTTAAAATTTTGTACATGAGTGTTCCAGACTTGGTAGCATTGGTGTGCCAAATTTCAGCCAAATCTGAGACTATCAGCTGGAACATTTTCTCAAATTGCTTGAATTGACGTGGAATGACCCAATATTTTCCAAAAACCTGATAGTAGATATTGGTCTATAATTATTAGTGTAGTTATTATTTTCTTTTTTGCACACAGACATTACATTGATTAATTGAAGCTGATACGGAAAAACAGTCTCTCAGAATAACATTGTCCAATAACGTCACCTGCTTGATTAGATAGTTTGTCATTACATCATGGCCAGCAGACTTACTTCCTTTCAGCTCTTTTACAACCTATATATGCTCCTCTTCTGTTACTTGTTTCGATGGGATTGATAGTCTTGGGTTTTCTGTTACTCTGATGTGGTGACAGGTTATTCTTGTCATGTTTTAGTTTTCTACTGGAAGTTACTTTTCAGGATGTTGGGAATATTTATCTGTGATCTATTACTTGTTTTTATATATTTGATTGTATTAACTGTACCTGCACTTTATATTAAAGCGTGTCTCTTCTCAATAAAATGCCAAGTGACATGGCACGGTGGTTAGCACACTGGACTTGCATTCAAATACTAACAAAGAGATAGAGGGGCTGGCCAGTACTTACCTCAGCTCAGTACAGCCGATAGATACACATAAAACAAAACTGAAAATTTACATTCCTAGCTTTCGGAACTTTGTTCCTTCATCAGGGAGGAGAGAGGGGAAAAAAGGGAAGAAGGGAAAGTGGATTCAGTTACTCACAACCCAGGTTATGAAGCAACAGGGAAAGCTAAACAGGGAGGGTAGCAAGGATGGAGGCATGGTTGTCAGAGGGAAGCCAAAGATATTCTACTGTAAGTACTGTGCCAGCTTCAAACCAAAGAGGATGCATACAGAAGTAAAGAGGTATATAGTATAAAGATAAACACAACTATGTAGGATGAAAAGATGCGTGAATGGCTAAAGAGGAGAAGACTGAAGAGTGAATGGGAGTGAAGTTGTTTAACGTAGGTTCAGTCCAGGGGGATGGCGGGATGAAAGGATGTGTTGGAGTGCAAGTTCCCATCTCCGCAGTTCAGAGGGACTGGTGTTGGGTGGGAGAAGCCAAATGGCACATACGGTGTAGCAAGTTCCTAGGTCCCTAGAATTATGCTGGAGGGCATGCTCCGCTACTGGGTATTGGGCATCTCCTAGGCGGACAGTTCGTCTGTGTCCGTTCATGCGCTCAGCCAGTTTGGTTATTGTCATGCCGATGTAAAAGGCTGTGCAGTGCAGGCATGTCAGTTGATAAATGACATGTGTAGTTTCACACGTAGCCCTGCCTTGAATTGTGTATGTTTTACCAGTAGCGGGGCTGGAGTAGGTGGTTGTGGGGGGATGCATGGGGCAGGTTTTGCAGCGGGGTCGGTTACAGGGGTAGGAACCACTGGGTAGAGAAGGTAGTCTGGGAATATTGTAGGGTTTAACAAGGATGTTACGGAGGTTAGGGGGGCGACGAAAGGCAACTCTGGGTGGTGTGGGGAGAATTTTGTCAAGGGATGATCTCATTTCAGGGGTTGACTTGAGAAAGTCATATCCCTGGCGGAGTAATTTGTTGATGTTTTCGAGGCCAGGATAATATTGGGTGACAAGGGGGATGCTTCTGTGTGGTCTGGGGGTAGGAACATTGTTGTTGGACGGGGAGGAATGTATTGCTCGGGAAATCTGTTTGTGGACAAGGTCTGCAGGATAGTTGCGGGAGAGGAAAGCACTGGTCAGGTTATTGGTGTAGTTGTTGAGGGATTCGTCACTGGAGCAGATACGTTTGCCACGAATACCTAGGCTGTAGGGAAGGGAGCGTTTGATGTGGAAAGGATGGCAGCTATCAAAGTGAAGGTACTGTTGTTTGTTAGTGGGTTTGATATGGACAGAGGTGTGGATGTGACCTTCAACAAGATGAAGGTCAACATCCAGGAAGGTGGCTTGGGTTTTGGAGAAGGACCAGGTGAAATTCAGATTCGAAAAGGAGTTGAGGTTATGGAGGAAATTAAGGAGTGTTTCTTCACCATGAGTCCAGACCACAAAGATGTCATCTATAAATCTATACCAGGCCAGGGGAAGCAGCTGTTGGGTCTTCAGGAAAGCCGCCTCCATGCGGCCCATGAAGAGGTTGGCATAGGAGGGAGCCATCCTGGTTCCCATGGCCGTTCCCCTGATTTGTTTGTAGGTCTGGCCTTCAAAAGTGAAGTAATTATGGGTGAGGATGAAGTTGGTAAGTGTGATAAGGAACGAGGTTTTTGGAAGATCTTCGGGTGGGCGTTGGGAGAGGTAGTGCTCAAGGGCAGAGAGACCATGGGTATGTGGGATGTTTGTGTAAAGGGATGTAGCATCTATGGTGACAAGAAAGGTTTCAGGTGGGAGAGGAGTGGGAATGGATTTGAGGCGTTCTAGGAAGTGGTTTGTGTCTTTGATGTAGGATGGGAGTCTGCGGGTGATAGGTTGTAGGTGCTGGTCTACCAGAGCTGAGATACGTTCGGTTGGGGATTTGAAGCCTGCTACAACGGGACGGCCAGGATGGTTCTCTTTGTGGATTTTGGGTAATAGGTAGAAGGTAGGGGTACGTGGCTCAGGTGGAGTGAGTAAGTCTATGGAAGCCATTGTGAGGCCTTGTGAGGGACCTTGGATTTTTAGGATTTTTTGCAGCTCAGTCTGGATGGAGGGAATGGGATCCTGGGTAACAGCTTTGTAGGTTGAGGTGTCAGAGTTGACGCAGTCCTTCTGCCACATACTCCACACAGTCAAGTACGACAGTTGTGGAGCCTTTATCCGCCGGGAGGATGACAATAGAGCGGTCTATTTTCAGCTCCTTAATGGCACGGGATTCAGCTGGGGTGATGTTGGGGGTTGTCGGAATGTTCTTCAAGAAGGACTGGGAGGCTACACTGGATGTGAGGAATTCCTGAAATGTCTGCAAGGGATGGTTTTGGGGGAGGGGAGGAGGATCCCTTTGAGAAGGCAGTCGGAACTGTTCTAGACAGGGTTCAACACTGGGTCTAGTACTTGGGGGCTGTGTTTGGGTAGTGAAGTGATATTTCCAGTTGAGGTTCCGGGTGAATGAGAGGAGATCTTTAACCAGGGCAGTGTGGTTGAATTTAGGTGTGGGGCTAGAGGTTAAGCCTTTTGATAGAACAGATGTCTCTGGAGGAGAGAGGGATCTGGATGAGAGGTTTAGGACTGAATTGGGACTGGTGATATGTGGCATTTGACTGTGGTTATAGTTGAGATTTGGTCTGTGTGGGGTATGTGCTGGGATGGGGAGATTGAGTAGGGTGGCTAGGCTAGGTTTGTTGGCTATGAGGGGGGGTTTGTTGAAGGTTCTGTTGTGGTTGGTGTTTGTGAGGGATAGGGAGAGGGACCCCACTTCTTAGGTGTTGCACTAGCACTGTGGATAGTTTTTTCAGGTGGTGTGTGGCATGGAACTCAAGTTTGCAGCTGGCTTCTAGGATGATGTTCCTCAGTGTGTTCTCCAAGCAAGGGTTTGAGAGGTGGAGGACTTTGAAGAGAGAGTGGTGGTTACATGAAGTAGTGTAGAGATTCAGGACAAGTTGGGTAAGGGATAAGGATTGAAGGTTCTGGAAGTCCAAGAGAGACTGGTGGAAGGAGGAATTGCACCCGGAGATGGGAACTTTTAAGGTAAGCCCTTTAGGGGTAATTCCAAAGGTTAAGCAGGACTGGAGGAAAAGTAAGTGGGATTGCAGTTTGGCTACGGTGAATGCATGTTTCCGGAATGAATGTAAATAATGTGGTATAGGATTAGGGTACATAGTGGGTAACTGGTGGGTAGGGAAATTAAATAACTAAAGTTGAAATAGTAATCATAAGAAGGCGTAAAACACGAAGGGAAGGACGAGAAGGAAAGAAATTGTGTTGGTAATGTTCAATACCAAAGGAAGACCACTAAATAAGAAAAATACGGAAAAAGTTGAGCAGACCAAGCAAGTATGTCCAGATCAGGGGAAAAGGAACACACGTAGCTCAAAAACAGAGATAGCGAGTGGCGAAAAAAGATCGCGCGTGCCGCAAAAGCGATCGCGCGTGCCGCAAAAGCGATCGCGCGTGCCGCAAAAAAGATCGCGGGTGGGGCAGAAATGTCCCAAAAAAATTTTCTTGTGGCAGAGAAAGATAGCCAATGGCACAAAAATATCGCCAGCAACAAGAAATCGACGGAAATGGATGATACTGGTAGGTGTGGAAGAGATTGTTGGCAGTGATTGTTGGCTGGGAAACAGCGAATAACGAACGTTAAAACTATGGAATGTTGAATAAATAAATCAATAAATAAAAAAGATCAATAAATAAAAAAGAGAAGAGGACTATAAACGGAACAAGATAATAGGAGGAAGAAGAAACTAGCACAGTTGGTGACGAAACTGCGGAGATGGGAACTTGCACTCCAACACATCCTTTCATCCCGCCATCCCATTCACTCTTCAGTCTTCTCCTCTTTCCCTTTCCTCTTTAGCCATTCACGCATCTTTTCATCCTACATGGTTGTGTTTATCTTTATACTATATACCTCTTTACTTCTGTATGCATCCTCTTTGGTTTGAAGCTGGCACAGTACTTACAGTAGAATATCTTTGGCTTCCCTCTGACAACCATGCCTCCATCCTTGCTACCCTCCCTGTTTACCTTTCCCTGTTGCTTCATAACCTGGGTTGTGAGTAACTGAATCCACTTTCCCTTCTTCCCTTTTTTCCCCTCTCTCCTCCCTGATGAAGGAACAAAGTTCCGAAAGCTAGGAATGTAAATTTTCAGTTTTGTTTTATGTGTATCTATCGGCTGTACTGAGCTGAGGTAAGTACTGGCCAGCCCCTCTATCTCTTTGTTAGTATTTGTTTCACATCTTATATGAGATTTTCCATTAATCATTTGGACTTGCATTCAGTTTGACGAGGGTCAAACCACGCCCGGCCATTTAGATATAGATTTTCTGTGATTTCCCTAAATCTTTAAAGGCAAATGTCGGGATGGTTCTTTTGAAAAGGCATGGCCAATTTCCTCCCCCAGTCCAAGCTTGCGCTCCGTCTGTAATGACCTCATTGCGAAATTGGATGTTGACCATGAATCTTCCTTTTTTTCAATTAAAAACAAAATGCCAAAGACCTTAACTTGCAAAAATTCTGTCCACAATTATGGAACAAGGAATAGAAATATAATAGAGACTTCAGAATATACAAGATTAAGTCAGTCCCATGATATTTTCAAATATACTAGCAGACAGCTTTGTAGTAAACTACCCCTGGCAGTGAGAGTCCAACCATACAATTCCTTTGAAAGGTATGCAGAGAACCTACTAATCGACCACTGTGTTCATGACGTAGAAGAATTCTATAATAGTGTGAGATCCTAAACCAAACATTTAATTTAAATGTAAAATATAAAGTAACATCTTGTTATCACCAATGGTTGTGGAATAAATATGAACAAATATTTGCTCTCAGTCCTACTTAGATCTCGGGCTGTTTCCATGTTATACATTGACTTTGATACCCGTCACACATTAGCTTAACACAAATACAAGCAAACTTGCATAGTTTTGTAAAGAAAAGAAAAAGTTGCAAAAAAAAATGAACAAAGTTAGTAGAGAAAAGGATAGCTATAATATGTGCATTACTACAGAGATTAAGCAGTGAAAGTGAAGTGAATCTGAAGGGAGTCAAGTAAAAAAGCATAATTATTCTGACCAAGAAAAGTGGGGAAAACAGTATGTACTGGGTGACAGTTATTGAACTATATGAAATAAAATAAAATAAATCATAACTTCAGAATGGTTTGCGTTGGGATGTTCAAACTGCACGGTTGGCTGCAGGGCATGATGGGAATTAGTATGCACTGTATGGTTTGGTTTAGTGACTTTCATTTGGGTGTGTCGACCGGTAAGCAAAATTGGCTCATTTGGGGGCTGAGAATCAGCATTTTGCAATCGAGATGTCTCTTCTCCCTCAGCAAGTGGCAGTGTGGTGTGCAGTGTCCAGTCATGGAATAATTTGTGAGATATTCCTTGATGGCATGGTGAATACCAAAAGGTACATGAAGGTTTTGCAAGACGATTTCATCCCCATTATCCAAAGTGAACCTGATTTCGACAAGATGTGGTTCATGCAAGAAGGAGCTCAACCCCATCAAAGCAGGAGAGTGTTTGATGTCCTGGAGGAGCACTTTGGGGACCGCATTCTGGCTCTGGGGTACCCAGGGCCACTGGCATGGGCGTTGATTGGCTGCCATATTCTCCGATCTGAACATATGCAACTCCTTTTTGTGAGGCTATATTAAAGAAAAGGTGTACAGCAATAAATCCAAAAACATTGCTGAGCTGAAAATAGCCATTCAGGAAGTCCTCAACAGGATTGATGTTCCAACACTTCAGCAAGACACACAGAATTTCACTGTTCGTCTGCGCCACATCACCACCAATGATGGCAGGCATATCAAATGTGTTATAACCTAAATCCAAATATGTAGCAATGTTTACATGTTGAATAAAGTGTGTGCATGCCATAGTTTGTGATTAATTTAGTTTTTTTTCATATAGTTTGATAATTGTCACCCTGTATAGTTATTAAGGTATAAAGGAAGAGTATGATATGGGAGAAAATAGTGCAAGGAATTGCCATATTTAAATCTTAAGTTGAGTCAGGTATCTGTTTGACAGCTAGTTCTCTTTAGTATGATTCAGGAGACCTGATAAATGAGAATAAAAGTTGACATATTTGGCAGCTTTAATAGGAAGGTTGTGCAAGTGCTGTGTTGTTTCCATAATTGTGAAATGATGATGATGTGGCCACTTCTTGGTAATGGCCTGTAAGGGTGAAACAGACTAATTGTGCCATTATAGAAATAAATTTTATTTATTTGATAACTCTTACAGCCCCAGTGGAACCATAACTTTAATTTCCAACAAGTTTATAGTGGTTGGGCTATTGAAATCACTACAGTTGAAACTTCATGGAATTTGCATCTATAGAAACCATATTTTTTTTACAAACCACAAAAAAATACTTTATCATTTATTGGGTCTAATTGTTTGCTTCAAAAGTGAAACTAATTACAATGAAGTTTCCCTATGGCACATGTGTTTTGATTTCATTCCAGTGATCAAATACATGTAATAGCTATATATGTCATTTTTATCACTCTGTGTACTATTTACATTTATGAACTTTATGGAACAGAAAACAGTTTATTTAACTTTTTTTTGTTCTCATTATCACTTATGATATTTGTATCACTAACTTACCTCAGCTTAATGAAATTACAATGAAATCCAGACCTTTAGCTGCGTACGGGCATTGATAAATGTTAATGAGGACAGTTGAAAATGTGTGCTTCGACCGGGACTCGAACCCGGGATCTCCTGCTTGCATGGCAGACACTCTTATCAGACTGAGCCACCAGGGACACAGAAGATAGTGTGACTGTAGGGACTTATCTCTACCATGCTTCCCGTGAGACCCACACTTCAAACTTATTGTCCACACACTACATTTGTAGTGCCCCTGCCCACTAATTCATTATTCGTGGCAGTCAATCTACCAATTCCCATAGGAGTTGAGCCAATGTGAGTGCATTTGTACTGAAGAAGATCATTGGCTGCTAAGCTTTATCTGTAGGAAGATGGTATCTATTCTTTCGGATGTGTCCGAATGAATATAGTAGGCAGGCACTACAAATGTAGTGTGTGGACAGTAAGTTGGAAATGTGGGTCTCACGGGGAACATGCCAGAGATAAGTTCCTGCAGTCGCACAATCCTCTGTGTCCTCAGTGGTTCAGTTGGATAGAGCATCTGCCAGGTAAGCAGGAGATCCCGGGTTCGAGGCCTGGTTGGGGCACACATTTTCAACTGTCCCCGTTGATATTTATTAACACCTTTAAGTAGCTAAAGGTCTGGATTTCATTGTAATTTCATTCTTCAAGAGCTGCAAGATCACCAATGGTATCTGTTCTTTCAGACATGTCGGAACAAACAGGTGCCATCTTCATATACCTCATCTTATGTTGTGGAAACTGTGCCATTTTTACACTTGGACAATAGTTTTGACAGTTGTGTGTCCCACACTCTATTTCTACAAAGACAAAACCTGTGACTTCTTGTTTATTTGTGTGTGTGTGTGTGTGTGTGTGTGTGTGTGTGTGTGTGTGTGTGTGTGTGTGTGTGTGTGTGTGTGTGTGGGCACGCGCACGCGCGCTTCCAGTAACTGTTAGTTTTAAAAATTAATGTTGTGTTTGTCTGTCTCTTTACAGTTCATTTGTATCAGCATTTGTGGATGTTGTTACAAGTACAATATTGTGTATTATGACAATCATAGCTGCACTGATGATAACTCTGGGCTTTCTAGTATGGTGTGATGAAATGACAAAAAGATTTCCATCGTAAGTAGTAACCAAGTTGACTGATTAAATTTCCATCATAAGTAGTAACCAAGTTGACTGATTTACCGACCTTTTTCTCTTTTTATTTCTGAAAAAATAAATTTTGTTTGTATTTTGTGATACTATCTTACTTAGTACCTTGCTTTTCCAGCTCTTACCACAGGAAACCTCCCAAAAATGTTATTTCACTATGAAATGTCACTTTGGCCAAGGTAGACTGTCTGGTAGTCCCCACTCTATTGTACCGGTCTGATCACCAAAGCTAGTCAGGAAGGAATTATTGTAGTGTCTGCAATAAATAATTTTTGTGGTTATAGATAAAATTACAGTATTGTTTGTTTTTAAATAAACACGCACAGTAATTTTGAAATCTAGAGATACAGAAATGTATGAGTCTTATTTTATTTTTTACCAGATCACTTTGTCATTGTTTATTGAGTGGAACACTTGATAAACCGATGTTTCCTGGTAGTGAAGTCTGTTTGTATTGTTTTGGTAGTTGTATTTTATATCAGTATTGGTTGTCAGTGACCCTTTGGTTGAAAAATACCGTCACATGACCCTTCATTTCACTCCATAAAGGCCGGTTCATTCCCCTGAGTTTTCATTGTGTGTCCAGCAAAGAAAATTTATAGCTTTTGCATTTTTTTCCTTAGATTTCACAGTACATATTATTGTCTTTATGTCATTACCTTTTATGAGATGACTCAACTGTCAATATTGAATATTGAGTAGCTACCGGTAATTTAACTTGTACAGTGTACCAGATAGGGGAAGTAGAGAAAATCTTCATCAAGAGAGGATTATTAAAAGTAGTATGAAATCAACAGTACTCATTCTGGCACAAGACTATATTTTTCCAATGTGATCAGTTTCATATACTAGAAATACTCAAAACTGTCAACATCTAATTTTAACCATAACCCTGCAGGTAATCCTGCAATGGCCAACAACTCAACAAAAGTAACTGTCTTAAAATTTCCTTTGTGCGCTACCCACCAAAGAGATTGTCCACTTGCTAAGTCATTGCTAACTACTACCAAAAATAATGCCTTCAGGAAACAAGAGTAACATTCACTTGCTTCCCAGTGGACATTCTATGTGCCTTTTATATTGTCACAGTTAACTTTTCCAGGAACCAAATTACACAGGTTGACAGGTACCTTCTACGCTATTACCCCTAGGAAGTGAGATGGGACAGTTACTGCATACAGTGTATGTAAATGATCCAGTAGAAAGCATAAGAAGCTCCTTAAGACTTTTCACAGATGATGCAGTTGTCTATAAGAAAGTAGCGATGCCAGCAGATAGTATCAATGTGCAGAATGACGTGCAGAGGGTTGATGAATGATGCAGGCTCTGGCAGTTGACCCTAAACGTAAACAAATATAACGTGTTGTACGTACATAGGAAAGAAATCCACTATTACACAAATACACATTTATGACAAATTGCTGGAAACAGTATCTACCATAAAGTATCTAGGAGTAACTATCCAAAGTGATCTTAAGTGGAATGACCACATAAATGTGTGACTTACTATGTAGCTATATGATGTATGTAAAATGATATCAGTTGCATGGAAAATGCTTGAAGATGGATCAACAAATCAAATCAAATGAAAAGCAGATAGTGGGAAAAGCAGGTAGCAGACTGAAGTGCATGGGAAGAATATTAAGGTAATGTAACTCATCCATGAAGGAAGTGGTACACAAGGTGCTTGTTCAACCAATTATTGAGTGTAGTATATCTGTCTGGGATCCTTACTAAGTAGGACTGACAAGATGCGCAGAAAATACAATGAAGAGCGGGATGTTTTGTCGCAGGATCATTAGTCGGTGCGAGAGCGTTACAGAGATACTTGACAAACTCCAGTGGCAGATGCTATAAGAAAGGGGTTGTGCATCATGGACAGGTTTCCTATTGAAATTTTGAGAGAGCACCTTTCAGGAAGAGCTGACAGTTTATGACTTCCTCACACATACATCTCGCAAAAGACCATGATTAGAAACTTCAGGAAATTAGAGCTAATAAAGAGGCTTACCGACAGTCATTCTTCTCACATGCCATTTGCGAGTGGAACGGGGAAGGAGGGATCAGTTAGTGTTACCACACACCGTTAGGTGGCCTGTGGTGTATTATGTAGATGTTACCCATTACACCCTGTTCTGTAAATTAATCTGAAATTTATATAAAATATCCTATTTTTCAAAGATATTAACAAATTTATACACTTTATGGATTAGTTTTTTTTTTTTCTTTCAAGTGACATGTGGAGCAGATAGAACAGGAATAATGGAGCATTTTGTTTTTGAGTCTGCATTTACTCTCATTAAGTTGAAATATTGACAAGACAGACACTCATCCCATTGTCAGAGGAAAACATGAATGGCTGTTCAATAATTTTGACTTTTGCAAAGAACTGGAAAATTAAGTGCATGAAGGCTCTTAATAATGTAGGATTATTCAACTCATCCTTGTATGAGGGTAGTTTAGAAAGCCACTTATATTTGTTCATTAAGACACTGATACATGTACTGACTTTTTATTGTTTCATATTAGAGTTACTTCAATAAGACTGAGTGAAATACTGAGTTTATAAAGACATTACTCACATCTGAAGGGAGTGGGGTTCAAACTCCCATCCAGTTGTCCTGATTCAATTTTTCCATGGTTTCCCTAAATTGAGTAAGCCAAATGTCAGAATAGCTGCTTCAAAAAAGGTACATAGCCAGTATCCTACCCCATCCTTGCTCTATTTGAGCTTATGCAGCATCTGTAATGGGCTTGTCCTCAACAGGACATTAAATATTAGTCTTTCTTCCCTTGCAGGCTTATATGCTATAAGGCGTAATTTCTCACTGCATTAATACATTTATTGTTGCAGTGGGTGAGCTTCTGAATACCTTCTTCATAGAATCCACCACCAAAACGCTTAAAAACAATAAGACGGTGTGTAAAAGTCAGATGTCTTTAAGGAAAACCATGACAATAGCTTTTCTTTCATTTTATGTATGTTGGACTCGATGGTTGAGTGCCAGACTAAGAACCAAAAGCCTTGGGTTCAATCTCTAGTCAGTCCAAAAAAAATTTGTCATCTGCCGGTAGCGTTCTTTTCTCTTCTGATGATTAGCACTATGGTTCAGGGTCCACATGAAACTGTAGATCTCTTTATAACAGGCTTAGCTGATCAGTTCAAAGACTGATGGAGTCCACAGACATACCACCTGTAGTGGGACCATGACTACAAAAGCACTAAATTGTTCAAACTAACATTTTGATTGAGAAAATATTAATTATTTTTTGGAGATAGTAATCACTGGGAACCAAATCAGGGTTGTATATAAGATCATCAAACATTTCACCTATTGGTAAATATGCTGTTCCTCCTATTAGTGGAATGCGGAGCAAAAGAGTAGTGGTTCATTAATCATTGGCAATTCAGACATATTGTGCATAATGGTACCCCACTGCCACAAGGGATTGAAAGGAACACTAGATGCATTCAGTGTGTACGCCTGAAGGCCTCATTCCACATATTGAAGAGGGTATTCAGACAGCCATTGAAGGAACGGGGTGCAGCCAACTACAGTTTGTGGTGCACGTTGGAAAAAACAATGCCTGTCTCTGGGCTCCTAGGTAATGCTAATATCATTCCACTAATGTCTGGCAGGAAAGGTTGAGAAGGTTAGCCTCGCTTGTAGAATTTCAGTGAAGTATAACACTCTAAATTTGATCGAAGTGAGATTTTGGGGAAAATTTAAGTGTACGTATACCAAAAGACAGACAGTGAGAAATTGAGGTGGTATGTTCCTAGCAATAGAAGAGAAACTCAAATTCACCAAAATAGAAATTGAAACAACATGCAAATTGTGACTTTCCAGGCTTTATCGACGGATCTGTTGCAAATACTATTCTCGGGTTTGTTGCCGGATCTTATTGCGTAATATTTCGTCACAGCAACTGCATGACATGTTCAGGTGGTGGTAGTTGCTGCTGTCACTAATGCAAGACCTGACTGATGATAATAACGCAGTGGCATTGAAATTTATTAGACCAGGAGCAGACAATATGCATGTGTGGGAAGATGCTCGCAGTTGGAGAACAGTGGCGCTTCTAGTGCCCCCTGTTGGGAGCCACAGAAAGGCCATCTACATGTGCACTGTAGGCAGTGACTGAGCTGCCAGACATTCATGTGCTTAAAAGGTGAATTAAATTTAAGCGGTATGTTGCATTGAATCATGAATAAGAAATTCATGTTTTCTCTGTTTTGATTTAATGGCAGCCAGTTCTGAATTCCAGGCACTGCTTAATTGAAAACGTGCATCCCTATTGATAAGATAGCTTGCCTCACAGATATATATATGGCCTATTTAACAACACAGTCCCAGAAAGATGATGCTGAAGATAAAATTTCAGTCTTTATGTAAAACATGCAATGACCCTTTTCCAGACAGTGCTCCACCACCACTGATTTATCAGGTTGCCCCAGGCTTTTGTGATGATTGCATTCGACACAATGTTCTTGCATGATTCAACGTGTCTGCCTTCAATAAGATTTTCCACATTGGCATGGGATCTTGTACATGCCACATTTCCTAAGGCCAAGGTCATCTTTGACCGAGCACAATAAATTCCTCAATTTTGGTGGTGGCTGAAAAACACATTTGATCTTATGCCTTCTGAACATTCTTTCTATTCTTGAAGACATGTCACCAAAACAGGACAAGAATGCCAATGCAGTAGGTGCCTCTGCATCTTCATTTACATTCGTGCTTTGAATTTGCATAGAACATAATGCATGGTGTATCTATCTATTGGAATAGCCGTTCTGTTTGAATACTGTTCTTAGGTGTTGTAGTTCACCAGGTAGAATTTCGGGATCTGAGACCACATGTGCTCTATGCACCAAGGAGCATAAGACACTAATGCATTGTGCAGGGTGATGGCAACTTGTGACCTGCAAATATACCTCCATGTGAGCTGATTTGTGATGTACTATGCCCCAGTGTACCATTGGCTTTTCTTATCATCATGACATCCAGAAATGGTAAAATGCCATCTTTTTCCACTTCCATTGTGAACTTTATATTTGGATGGAGCAAGTTCAGATGACAGAGAAATGCAGGTGATGTATCTATTCAAAGGTGCTACACCACAAATGTGTCATCTCCATACCACCAGAAGCAGGAAGGTTTGAGACTTGCCTACTGTAGTGCTTTTTCCTCAAAGTCTTCCATAAAATAGTTGGCCACCACAGGGGATAGAGGACTTCCCATGGTGACACTGTCCACTTGTTCAAAATGCTAGTCTTCTAATAAGAAATAAGTTACCATAAGCACATGTTTCAACTCTGCCGCAATGTCTTTCTCAAACTGGCTGCTGATAAGCTCTAATGAGTCCTGCAGGGGTACTTTTGTAAATAAAGATACAAAGTCAAAGCTAACCAAAAGATCTGACAGTTGTAACTTTAGTGTCTTCAGGCATCTTATGAAGTCCTCTGAACTGCGGATATGGTGGTCACACTTACCTCCGAGAGATCACGAGAGTGTAGTAAGGTGTTTGGCCAGAAAATAGGTAGAAGCTCAAATGCTGCTTACTATTGGACAAAGAGGAGACCCATCCTTATGTATCTGTGGTAGACCCTAGAGTCTTGGGGGAACTTCAGCCTTTTGGTGTAGGCTCTTCATGATTTTAGAAGCAATAGAACTTTTGTGACGGCGTTCGTAGCGGCAAACAATTCGCTGTAGAAACGGCTTACGAAGTCACCGCCACACTTTTAATAGCGGGCCGACCGGTCCGCTGGAACAGTGAACAGAAAGATGAAAACCCAAACACTCTGATTAGATAAAAGTTGGTACTTATCTTTATTAACGAAGATACAGAAACACAGTAGTGAACTCCGTGTCTACAGAAATCTGTCTAGTTCGAGTCGGAGCGGCTAGGTCAACGTCGGCTGACGACAAACAACAACTCTGCTGCGATGAACACACAACTGACTAGCAAGTACACAATTCGGTGGTGAGTATGCAACTGAGCGGCGAATACAGAACTGTCCTAGTGCTCGCGACTCCAGCGCTTAAGAAACCAGAAGCCAGCGGTGGCGCGCGCAGACTTGCGGCGATTTCCTGTCTCGCGGGCGCTGCTTATGCGGACGATGTCCGGACTTTGATGCTGCCAACCTTTTGGCAGCGGGCTCGGATGGCATTACTGGCTAGGATATAACACTCCTCCCCCCCAAATCGCCGCACCGTCGTTGAATAATGACGTGGCGAGCGTCGACGGCGGGGGAGGGGTCTGGCCGCAGGCGTAGCAGAAGAGACCGGGGCGGAGACTTGTCGGTGGCAGTCCCCGGTCCGCACCCCAGCATTGGCTGCGCGGGGCCTCGGGAAACACCGACTGAAAACCGAGGTCAGGGTGCACGCCGGTGACCACGGGCGCAGCTTCTGGTACTTGACGCGATGGGGCGTCGGGACCCACGAAGAGAGGCAGCGTCTCCTGACGCTGCGTCGACGGCTGCTGAGTGGGCGCCGGACAAGGCGCTGCGTTGTCAGACTCCTTGGGGGTGCCCAAGGAAAGCGGCTGCAGGACAGGCTGCACAGCCACCGCTTGGGAAGGCGGCCCGGCTGAGGGGTCAACGTCCATCAGCTCCGAAGGCGGTGGCGACTGAAGAGGGACCGCAGGCGCCGGAGCGACCACCTGGGGCGCTCCCGGATGAAGCTGCGCGGGAGGCATTAACGGGACGGGCTGTCGGCGTGGTAGCGGCGACGGCTGCTGCTGCTGCTGCTGCTGCCCTGGGGGCGGCAGCGAAGTTGGAAGGCGCGGCTGGAACCCGCCGCGGACCAAATCTGTGGACAAAGAACGAGCGGCAGAATCCGGGCGGCCAGCGCGGCGCGACTGGTTCTGATGCCTCCTGTGCACCCCAGTAGCACCTTGAACAGTATAAAAACCGCGACCCTGGACACTTATCACGGTACCACGTTCCCAACGACGGCGACCGTGATAAACTCTGAAAAAAACGGCGTCGTTGCGCTGAAAACGCGTGCGATGCTCAGAAGCGGCGGGTCGATCCGGGGGGTGCAACAACCGTAGTAGGGTGCGATGATGACGGCCGTGGAGAAGCTCCGCAGGCGAAGGGCCGTCGCGTGGCGTGGTCCGGTACGACGACAGGAACGTGATGAGGGCCTGCTGACGAGAGTGCGTAGCATGAAGGCGGTCCATATGATCCTTGAATGTGCGTACAAAACGTTCCGCTGCACCATTCGATTGAGGGTGGAACGGCGGAGTAAGAACATGGCGAATGCCATTGGCAGAACAAAAACTTTCAAATTCAGCAGAGGTAAATTGTGGACCATTGTCAGACTAAAACTTCTGGAAGACCCTCAATACAAAAAATTGAAGTCAATGCCTGTATAGTTTGTGCAGACGTTGTAGACTGCATGGGCACAACAAACGGAAAATTACTAAATGCATCTATCACGATGAGCCAACGAGAATTCCAATATGGACCAGCGAAATCAATATGTACTCGCTGCCAGGGACTGGCAGGGCGTGCCCACTCAAAATAGCGTTGAGGCGGAGCAGCTTGGTGTTCGGCACATGTCGAACAATCTGTAGACATCTGCGTAATCTGCTTATCAATGCCGATCCATGTACAATGACGGCGGGCAAGCTGCTTGGTGCGGACCACTCCCCAATGACCTTGATGCAACAAGTCGAGGACCTTGGATTGGAGCACTTGGGGAACCACTACACGAAGCTGGTCATTCTCAGTGCGTAACAGCAAAACTCCGTGCGAAACAGACAACAGATGACCTTGCAGATAATAGCGACGAACCACAGGATCCGATATGTCCTTTGCCTTGGACGGCCAACCACGTTGAACAAAACGTAATAGTAAACTCAGATGAGGATCCGTAGCTGTCTCACGTGCCACCTGACGATAATCAATCGGAAAATCCCGGAGGGATTGATGCTCATCGGCGTCAATCTGATGGCAAGAGTCGTCAGAGGAATCGAAGACATCATCCGCAGCAATTGGCAATCTAGAAAGCGCGTCAGCGTTTGCATGCTGAGCTGTAGGGCGATACAGTATCTCATACTGGTATTGTGATAACAAAAGAGCCCAACGTTGTAGTCTCTGAGCTGTCCGCTGAGGAACTGGTTTAGACGGATGAAACAGTGACGTCAGGGGCTTGTGATCTGTTACTAAATAGAATGGTCTACCATAGAGGTAGTGATGGAATTTTGTGACACCGAACACAATAGCCAACGCTTCCTTGTCCAATTGGTTATAATTACACTGAGCTTTGTTTAGCAATTTAGATGCGAACGCAATAGGACGTTCGGTGTTACCGACTCGGTGAGACAACACAGCACCGAGGCCGAAAGAAGAGGCATCACAACCTAACACCAGAGGCTTGTTAGGGTCGTAATGGACCAGAGAACGATCATTCAATAAAGCCTCTTTAAGCTGCTGAAAGGCTGATTGGCAATCAGCTGACCACACAAACGGAACATTCTTACGGCGGAGACGATGCAACGGTGCAGCAATCTGTGATGCATTAGGTATAAACCTAATATAATATGTCAATTTGCCAAGAACTGCTTGCAATTCCTGCAGATTGCGAGGGGCGGGCAAATCACGAATAGCTGCTAAATGTGACTGGGAGGGATGAATGCCTTGAGCATTAATAACATGTCCCAGATACTCCAACTCCGTAAGGAAAAATGAACATTTATCAATGTTGCAACGTAGGCCTGCCTGAGACAACACTGTAAACAAACACTCCAAATTACAGAAATGTTCAGCAGGCGTCCGACCGGACACAACAATATCGTCTAAATAGTTGCAACACGATGGCACATTATCCAGAAGTTGTGACAAAAAACGCTGAAAAACAGCTGGAGCTGACGCACAACCAAAAGGCAAACGCAGAAAACGGAACAACCCCAACGACGTGTTTATGACAAAATACTGTTGTGATTGCTCATCGAGGGGCAATTGCAAATATGCTTCACGGAAATCAATTTTGGAAAAGAAACGAGCTTCCCCTAACTTATCCATCAGCTCGTCCGGTCTAGGCAAAGGAAAAGAATCAATGACAGTCTGAGGATTAACTGTCGACTTAAAATCAGTACACAAACGCAACTTGCCAGACGGTTTCTTTATAATAACTAAGGGAGAAGCCCACTGGCTCGCTGAAACGGGTTGAATAACACCGTTGTTTTGCCAACGACGAAGGTCATCTGCTACAGGTGCCCGGAGGGCGTGAGGCACTGGACGAGCACGAAAAAATCGAGGCTGAGCATTATCTTTTAACGTAATATGAGCGGCAAAGTTCGCAGCACAACCTAGTTCGTCTTTAAATATGTAACTGTATCGTTTACACAAATCGGTTATGCTGTCTTGCGGAACAACAACAGAATTAATTTGCAACACATTGGCTTGGATAGACAGGCCAAACAAGTCAAAACAGTCTAATCCGAAAATGTTTACACTGTCTGTAGCGCGGAGCACTGTGAATGAAACTGTTTTTGTATTGCCACGGAGTGTGGCTGGCACGCTACATACACCTAACACAGGAATTTGTTCTCCACTATAAGTAGCCAAAGAATGTTTTGCCGCTGAAAGTTTAGGGTGGCCGATAGCCGCATACGTAGCACTATTTATGAGAGTCACAGACGCACCAGTGTCTAATTGAAAATTGAAGGTCTTATCCTGGATGCGTAGCTTCACAAATAGTTTATTACACTGTCTCTGGATCGGTGCAGTGGAGGCGGAAGACACAAAATCAGCGCGTTTAGCGCGTGTTCGCTGCTTACGACAACTCGTGGGTTGGGCGGATGGAACAACAACTCCCGCTTCACTTGCAGTCTGTACATTACTTTTTACAGCGTTTGAATTACGCTTGGGTCGCATAGCAGAGGGCTGGGTGGGTGGCTTATTGCGAACAAGTTTATGACCCACACGAACCGTGGAAGAGTCTTTAAACGCGACCTTGTGGGCGGGCTGGCTTTGAAGAACATGAATATCCATGGGCTGGGCAGCACTAGAATTGTTCTTGCGTTTATGCAAACAAACAGTCTGGATGTGTCCTTTCCTTTGACAAAAGTGACAAATCGCATTTCTTAACGGGCAACGTTCACGAGGATGAGCAAGAACACACTTAGGGCAAGACTTAACTCTATCATTTTGCACACGCGGCTGACGAATGTGTTTAACATGACGCGGCCGGCTAGTGTTTACAGTCTGACTCTGCCGGTGGGGCCGCGGGCGTGACATAACTTGCTTAGCACAGGCAATTTGAGAAATACATGGCTGATCTAACTCACACTCAGCATAGTCAAAAGTATCTTGGGCTTCAATGATGTTCATCACAGTCTCTAATGACGGGTCAGGCAACTTTAAGATAGCAGCACGAATACGAGAATCTGCAATGTTTTGAGTAATAGCGTCTCGTAACATGACATGACTGTAGGAAGCTCCACACACACAATTAAATCGGCACTGATGGGTGAGGCCCCGTAAATCTGTTAACCACTGTTTATTAGATTGATGTGGCAGTTTCTTCAATCTGAAGAACTTGAATCTGGCTGCTGCCACATGAACTCGCGACTTGAAATACTCAGCAAGCTTGTTAACAACAACGTCATAGTCTAAAGCTTCTGGCTTGGATTCCGGGAACAACTTACAAAGAAGTCGATAGACTTCCACGCCTGCAGTGGAAATTAAATAAAGCTGCCGCTCAGTACCTGTGATTTTGTAGACTGTCATGTGCGCCTGCAACTGCGCGAAATATTCTCGCCATTCTTCTCTTGATGCATCAAAAGCACGGAAAGGTGGTGCTGCCTGTGCCTGTTCCTTTTGTGTTGGAGGATTAGCCACTTGTTTGGCGATTGCTTCCACCAGACTTTGTATTTGCTGACTCTGTAACAAGATCAACTGTTGTAATTCGGCAGACATAGTGAACACAAATTAAACCAGCCCCCAAAATTTTATCGCTATAATTAGTATAACCAGAAACAAGTTGAACCAGCCCTGCACACGAGTTCGGAAGCCCTCGTCGCCAGTTTTGTGGCGGCGTTCGTAGCGACAAACAATTCGCTGTAGAAACGGCTTACGAAGTCACCGCCACACTTTTAATAGCGGGCCGACCGGTCCGCTGGAACAGTGAACAGAAAGATGAAAACCCAAACACTCTGATTAAATAAAAGTCGGTACTTATCTTTATTAACGAAGATACAGAAACACAGTAGTGAACTCCGTGTCTACAGAAATCTGTCTAGTTCGAGTCGGAGCGGCTAGGTCAACGTCGGCTGACGACAAACAACTACTCTGCTGCGATGAACACACAACTGACTAGGAAGTACACAATTCGGTGGCGAGTATACAACTGAGCGGCGAATACAGAACTGTCCTAGCGCTCGCGACTCCAGCACTTAAGAAACCAGAAGCCAGCGGTGGCGCGCGCAGACTTGCGGCGATTTACTGTCTCGGGGGTGCTGCTTATGCGGACGGCGTCTGGACT